>NC_135506.1:7887892-8094905 GCF_052857255.1 Amblyomma americanum | reverse complement strand
CTGACAGTTGTCACCACATTTTACGAACTCACCTTAAATAACGTGATTCCAAACTTTCATCTCCACAAGCGTGTGGTCTCACGCCAATGCCAAACTATGAATATGATAGTTAGCGGCTTCATGCGATCTTTCCGGGTCCTGGCAACTATTGTCCTCGATAGCACATTATCTGTAGACTTCTGGCACACTTCTAAATTTGCCTACAAGATAAAAAGAGCTTGTAGGCACAGTGCAGCACCTGCTCCGTTGTACTATGTGGCTGCCATTAAAGACAGAAATAAATTATGCGAGCAGCAAGATATCAGTATCTCTCAGAAACCTGGATTGAGGACCTGCCGCGGTGGCTGAGTGGTTAGGGCGCGAGGCTACTGATCCGGAGTTCCCGGGTTCGAACCCGACCGCGGTGGCTGCGTTTTC
Organism: Amblyomma americanum; assembly: GCF_052857255.1. NCBI lineage: Eukaryota > Metazoa > Arthropoda > Arachnida > Ixodida > Ixodidae > Amblyomma > Amblyomma americanum. The sequence goes on along the minus strand of NC_135506.1, from coordinate 8,094,488 downwards.
ATAGAGGCAAAACGCGAAGGCGTCCTTGTGCTGTGCGATGTCAGTGCACGTTAAAGATCCCTAGGTGGTCGAAATTATTCCGGAGCCCTCCACTACGGCACCTCTTTCTTCTTTCACTCCCTCCTTTATTCCTTCCCTTACGGCGCGTTTCAGGTGTCCAACGATATATGCATGAGAGTTACTGCGCCATTTCCTTTCCCCAAAACCAATTATTATTATTACGACTCCTCCTCAAAGCTGCATTAACCGCTAAGCAGTCAATACTGACACATTTTAGAAGCATGCTCCGCAAAGTACCTTCGAACGCCGGTTCATTCGACTTCCATCACTCTAGCTATCTCTCCTCAGAGCGGACTCCATGGCGTGGCGTCAGCACTGCCCTAGCACTGCCCGCCATACCACAGCGCATAACCCAATCTGCATCACTCCACGTAGGAGTGCTCAAACCCTCCACCCCCCCCCCCCCCGGCAACCCCCTGCACCCTACCTCACCACCTCCTCATGAAAAAATTACTCTGTCCAGCTGAAGCCTCAGCTATCAGTGACGGCTGAACGCGTGGGCTAGATAGCAGCAGGATAGCAGTATTTCTCAGAATCCTGGATTGAGGACCCGCCCACAATGACCGGTCTCACAGTCACCCTTAATAAAATTAAATTTTCCATCACCGCCAGCAGCACTGGGGCAAATTTTCGAAGTACTGTAAAATTACACTAAAACGTGCAGGTCAATACGGAGGAAACGCTGCCCATATCTGTTTACAAAGTTAAGTTTGAAATGCTCAGGAGAAAGGAATAAACGTTACTTTCATTTTTTTATTAAGTATCTGCGGTATTAAGAACTGCAATGCTTACTTGCTACATTTAGTTCGAGTGGGCGCGAAAGCCCATTCATCAGAGCATAGTGTTATTCTTTTCTTTCCGGTTTAGACGTTTGTTCGGCAAAAAAAAACGAAGAAATTCAGAAACTATAGGCAGAAAAAAACTTAAAGCAATACAGTAAACGCTATCCATACAGCTCATGAACAGTTCAATTTTATTTTGAAAAAAATCTTCGTATGTTCTTAATGTGCCCGGCTCCAGCAATAAGCCGAATTTCTTTCTTTTGCACAATTCATAATTTGTTAAGCTTAGTACTTGACGTTGTCGCCCCTACCAAATGGAAGTAGTTCAACTGTGACTGCAGTGTTGCGTGGTAGAGTAACAGCTTTAGAATAGAGGAAAATTCATAACGGCACGTTGATAGAAAACCAGCAGATATTGATTGCTATGGCCTAAGGGATTGTTTCACCTCATACATGCGTCAAATGGCTCCAAGCGGCTTAAAAGTTTCTACAATTTCGACCTCATCAGTACCGAGTAAGAGCGCAGCGCTAGTATTCGCTGTCATGAATCAGAAGATAAAATGCTTTAGTAAAGTCGATGAAAATACGAATGTTAGGTTCTTTTTGTTTTCATTGTTCTGTAGTAGAATTTCATTCTGCGGCAGAAAGGTCAATGGTTCTGTAATATCAACATAAAAATCACTATCGATAATACAAAGTCGTTGAACCGTCAGTTTTTCTGTATGGCGAAAGTTCCTGTAAAATGTCGGCGCCTTGTTCCTCTGTGGGACCAATTCGGAGCAGTGTCTACGTCTTCTAGCCAGAGTATATGTGCTTTCATCGTCTCAGAAAAACATGCCGAGTAGTAGGCTGCCAGCAGTGCATTTAATCGTCTCAATCCTCGACTCAAGGCATCCGGCGAATCAGATGCGTGCCTCTATTGTTGAGGCAGGTCAGCGCGAAGGTCACCTGTGTGGGCGTAGAACATCTTCCCATAGTTCATCGTGTCTTTGCCCAAGGAAACGCCTGTAGTGGAAAACAGGTGCGGCGGCTTCGCCTCTCAAAAATATGAGAGAGAGAGAGAACGCATACGAAGTAAGTTTCTGGAAGAAACCCCATTCAGAATGGCACTTTTGTTCCACGTCTAGCACCGTGTCGCCACAGTGACACGTCGAGGGGCGAAATGCACTTGCCGGAAGTGACTCTAAATTTGCCTGTCTGAGACCCGTACAACTACATAACTTCTGCGGAGACTAACAGTGGCGCGTGCGCTGATGAAAAGGCGAACAATAAACAAAAATGTCATTTTTCTAGTGTGTCGCAGCATAAATACCAGGCAGTGCAAGGTAAACGCTTGCAGCGCCATATGAGTAAATCACAAAACAGGGAATATGTGGGTGCTTGCCAGTTCCCTGTTTTCCTACAATTCGCGCTTTTTTCGCACACCATTAGCCGATTCTACGTTTTCTTGGGCAGAATCGGAACATTTTAATCTCTATATCCCTCATTCATTGCAGAGGGCACGCATTCGTTGCAGAAAAACCAGCCGTAAACTTGGAAAGGAGCCGCCGCTGCTGCTGCCGATCCACACAAGCGAAGCGATGGTGCCGCCACCTGTAGGTCGATCTCACGGCGAATATATGAATCTAGCGCCGCGAACTCTACCGGCGGAGCCTCCGCAATAAAACAAAAGTCCCTTTCACTTCGTGTTCATTTCGGCCGTCTCAGTGTAGAGACCTGAGCTTGCCTGCAAGCGTCAAAAAGAAACTAGGTTCAAACGAATGTCAATCAGCTCGCGCGCCAAAAAAGAGACATCGGCAACGCTTGAGTTATCTCAGAGCGTTTTTAAACGCCTTCCCAAGAACTGCGCACGGTCGTTAGTTTCGGTAACGTGAAGGGCACCAGCTGCAAATGCCGCACAGATGCGGCGTCAATGCAGGCTATCATCTGGAATTGCCCAGGCACATCAACCAGCATAGCTCGGTGACTACGGACAACGTGTGGAAACATGTTCGAAAGATATGCAGTCCTTTAGACGCGGCTTTCTGATCTCTGCGCGGTATGACGTCGGGTTTCCTCCTTGCATATCACGACTTTGAAAAAGGAGCTTGAAACCTGATTCTTAAGAACCGTTCTGTCGACGACGCCAAATGATTACTTTCTTTCACCACGGGGTAAAGATGATTTCCAACAACATCGCTTCTGTCTGCATCATTCCGATGAATATGGCAGGCGTATTTTGATTACGACACCATGCTGTACAACGAGCTATGTCAGGCGATATCGGATCCTTTCAGACGATCTCAAGACCTCGTATTTGTTCGCAAAACGCGGAAATGCAGAAACCTTTGGGTATGCCATCAGCGCTCAAAATCAATTGTCACATGCCGAAATTATTTGGCGCGCGTCATTTTCCTTCCGTTCAAATCGGTACGCTGCCAAAACCAGCGTCTACTACCACTGCGTTGTGTGGCCAGTCTATGACTTAGAAGTAGAGGTTACATTTAACAGACAACTGGGGTTCAGGGAGACGGCAAGAGTTAGATATCCAGCATATAATCCTTCCTATCCTGTTCAATATATCAGAAAAATTTTTTCAGGACATTATTCCTTGTATGGCGTTCACTAACCGCTGTGAAGTTTTTCTTTTCTTATAAAACGATTTTTAAGGGACCTTTTACGCAAAATCGGACTATATTTTACGAATTATAGTGTGGCTTAATCCGACCACCAGGTGGACGCAACCGGCGGAAGGCAGGATTTACTGGAGGTCAATGGAAGAGGCCTTTGTGCTGTCATGGACGCAGTTTATGAAGTTATGGATCTGTCAGCGCCAGGTTAAAACACATGCAACAAGAAACCTACGACCTTTATTTTTAAACAGTCATTCTTCAACCAGGCTTTCGGGTGCAGTCGGACGACATCCCATGCGGGCCTGTTTGTTCACGGCACCTTGAAATACCGCTACGTTTTCAATTACGACTCGTTGTCATTCACTGCTACGAATTCAACCAACCGAAGTGTCCTTAACTGCTTGCACTGCCTTCAAAGAGAGCAAAATACTTGAACCTGGAAATACTGGAACCTCTTCGCTGGCGTTCTTCTAGCCTATATGTGATTCCGGCAAAAGGACACAGTACTCATTCTTGAAAACAAAAGTAATCTCTCTCACCTCCTCATGCTACAGCTTAGTAAGGGTAAATTACGTATACAAAGGTGGTTACTTAATATGTAATTACTTGGGAGGTCCCAAGTTAAGACAATGGCTGTGAATCCTCCTGTTAGTGCGTGGTGACGGCATGCAAGACGCCGCAAATTGAAGCACGTAATGACGTAAGGACTCAAAAACCGTACCACAAACTGCCCGCGCTCAACGACGTTTACAGGACATATCAAGTGCAAAGTTAGCAGTCGCCAATATGTGTAGAGTCAAGTCTGCAGGTGACGTGAAACATCAACACCAGAGGAAAATAAGCGCTAAAACAAAAGTAGAATTAATCGTCACGTGCCGGTGCGCTTTATGCTGTTCAGCGAGCGGTCTCCCCCCCCCCCCCCCACCCCCACCCCCCCCCCCCCCCCCCCCCCCCCCCCAAGGCAGTGGCGCGTTCAATCCCTACCTTGTCGACGGCGTTTTGATGAAGGGTTCAAGGGAAAAATGACAGCGACATTAAATGTTTCACAGGCTGTCAAAGCAGCCAGCGAAGTCTGAAGCCTCGTGCCACTGCGTGCCCGCTCCCATAGGGCGGGCCGTGATTCTTTTGAACCTCAAGAAAGCATTGTGTCAACCAACCAACGCTCGCTCCATTCTGCTTGCACTCACGTCCCCCTGGCGATGCAGCTGCACTCCGTCGCGGCATAAATTTATACCTCCAGGCATACCTGTCGCCTTACGACGCAGGCTTCGCAGTGCCTATGTATATGTGCGTGTTTGTGAGTGTGACAATGACAGTAATCGATGAATCACGCCAAAGAATCCGTAAATGGTTCATTAGGTGGGGCCCCTTTCCAGGACTTTCATAGAGGTCTGAGTGCCTCGGCTATTAGCCTGTCTCTCTCGTCAGGTTCTCTTCGGGAACGCAAGCCAGATGCCCCTTAGGTCAGGTACATCATGGTGCAAAAGTTAGAGACGATATGAGGAGGTCGGCCGACCGGAATACTGCGAGTAGCAGCGGTGACGCTTCGGTTCAGCCATGAGCGTAGCAGTAGCAGCAGCAGCAGCAGTAATTGGCTTCGTGCTGCTGTCAGAGGTTGCCAGGGCACTGCCAGACGTTAACTATGAAGACATGGAGCAACACCCAATCGACCCCGACAGCCAGCAGCCCGTCACGTTCCGGCCGGTAAGTTTCCAATTTCACTGTATTATTTAAGGCTCCAGTTTTCTACATAGTGCTTGCTGTCTGTTCCATCCTTAATACCAAGTGCCGCACACGTGAAATCTGATGTGTAGCATCTATTCGGTACATGCTACGGTACGTTCTTGTGCGTTTTCGTACTATCTCAGAGGCTTTCACAAGAAGAATGTCGCCAGTGCAGCGAATATCCGAAATGAGCTGGTGATTTAGCTATGTCGTCGAAGGCTAGCTACGCACCGCAAATTCGACTATTCAAGAGGGCCACAAACCTTGACACAAGGCACACAAAGCACTACGCAAGGAAATCATGCAGATTGCCCACATGGTCCGGAGAATCTCCAACCACCGACAACGGCTACAAGAAAATCACATATTCTGAATCGTACAAGCCCTCATCCATCAGCCGAATCACGTACCAAATGTCATACAAAAATCTCGCAAAAAAAACGGCATCTTGACGCTCTCCGGCGCGCTGAAGTCAGAACGGCCCACGTGGCTTCCGCTGTATTCCTCCGCATAGGGCTTGCTGAGCGTCCGCAACCCTGTGGAGGTTGGCGGTGGCACACCGGGTTGGACATGACCACATATGCCCCAACCACTGCCTCTGGTACCCTCGATAACAGTAAAAATACAGGTAGCCCTGCTCCCGCACACTGCACCCCCTGATAATCACAACGGGCGCAGAGAAGCACGAACGGAAGCCCTAGCTCGAACTTCGGACGGAAATCTTAATATACTGCACGCTTTTGCGCACAGATACTCCCTGCAAGAGTGGCAGATCGGGCTAGTTGGTAATTTTCCATAATGCGATACAGCGCGAATAAAGACGGGGACAGCGCTGTGGTGTCTTGTCTCGCTTCGTCCCCGTCTTTATTCGCGCTGTATCGCATTATAGATACTCCCTGCTTCCAACGATGTCTCAAAGGTAGTGTGCAGAGAAGGATATCCGATGGCGGTGGACACCATCCTAACGAGACTCAGCGCAGAGGCGTAGAGAACGCTGTAGCGCTGGCCATACCCCATGCAGCCCTCCCCAACCGACGAGACAAAACGCACATCGTTATTGTGTACTCTCAAGCAGCATGTCGTTCCTCCCCGTGAGGCCTGATTACGCCACCTACTCGCCGGTTACCACAACACGCAAACCAACGCGCAGAACATCTGAATTCCTGGGCACGCCTACCTCCCTGAACGTGAGCGCGCTAATAATAATAATAATAATAATAATAATAATAATAATAATAATATTAATAATAATAATAATAATAATAATAATAATAATAATAATAATAATAATAATAATAATAATAATAATAATAATAATTGCTTTTTGGGTGAAAGGAAATGGCGCAGTATCTGTCTCATATATCGTTGGGCACCTGAACCGTGCCGTAAGGGAAGGGATAAAGGAGGGAGTGAAAGAAGAAAGGAAGAAGAGGTGCCGTAGTGGAGGGCTCCGGAATAATTTCGACCACCTGGGGATCTTTAACGTGCACTGACATCGCACAGCACACGGGCGCCTTAGCGTTCTTCCTCCATAAAAACGCAGCCGCCGCGGTCGGGTTCGAACCCGGCAACTCCGGATCAGTAGTCGAGCGCCCTAACCACTGAGCCATCACCGCGGCGGGTGCACTAATGCGTTAGCTTGCACTTTCGCTAACCAGGCGCCAGAGAAAGAGCTGCCCGACCCGGACTAAGCACCACTGGAACCGCAAGCTTACACAGCCAGTGTGCATTACTACCGAAACCACCACCACACTGACACGTGCACAGGGATGAAGCGGTTCAATGGCGGCGACTGTCAGAAAATTCCTTTCAATTACCCCTAACAGAAATGCAGAAATAGATATCCTGCGGGGCCGAAGTATACCTGTACCACGTCACGTGGAAGTGCCTCAGTCCCTCGAACCGATGTCCCAACGCCAACCCTCCCATCTTCCTGCGAACCTGCTTTGACGAGCACCAACCCGTGAGAACAGCGACGGCTGACCTAGCAGAGCTGCAAAAAAGCAGCGGCAAATGCGATTCTGGACTGAGGGCTTTATACTCAATGAGGAAGACGCTAGGAATTCAAATTGAATATTTTTTTTGCACTTTTCATTCCGAAACACGCCACAGCATATAGTCATCATATTTTTAACTTTAGTACGTACGTGAGTGAGCTTGTATCTTTCGCTGCTAGTCGGAGGATTACCGTAAAGTCGACTAAATAATCATGCAAACCCTTGCAACCACAAAGCCAGTTTGCACGATATGCTCGACATGATCGATTTATTTCGCTAATTAATGCCGCCGCGTTGGCTTAGTGGTTATGACGCTGGGCTGCTGACCCGAAAGACGTGGGTTCGATTCTGGCCGCGGCGGTAGCATTTCGATGGAAGCGAAATGCTGGAGGCCAGTGTACTGTGCGATGTCAGTGCGTGTAAAAGAACCCCAAGTGGTCCAAATATCCGGAGCCCTTCACTACGGTGTTCTTAATAGCCTGAGTCGCTTTGGGACGTTAAACTGCCATAAACCATAAACCAAACCATTTCACGAATTAAAATGAAAGAAGGGAAGTGAAGTGAAGTGGTTTATCCAGTCAGATGGCATTAAGAAATCGGCAAAATATTCTGCGATATCGCTTAGAGCTTGTGGTTGGTACAGTCCAGAGACACGTACAGAAGCATGTGCAGTAGTCGTACAGAGACCATCCTTTAACAGTGGGTGTTTTGTGTTGCAAAACTAATTGTCTTGCTCGAGGTCGCCATTTCTCTTGATGTGGACCTTTTTTTCGATCACTGTCTTATAAGACTAAAAGCAGTTTATGTCTGAGTTTTTCAAACCTTTCCTGCTCCGTCTGTCTTAAAACAGGGATCCGTGGCTGCCGGAGGCCACTGCCGAAGTTCGCTGCAATGCAAGCCGGGATGGTGCTGCCTGAGACACTTCAAGCATGGTAGCTACACCTGCCAAAGAAAGCTTCAGATCGGACGCAGGTGCTCCCATAATTCCGAAGTCAAAGGTGGAGTGTACCACAAGCAGTGTCCCTGCGCTGACCGCTGTAAGTACATACACGGTCTCCAGACTCCATTCTTCAACTAAAAATTAAACAGTCACTGTCTTTTTTTTTCATGACCCTCTATCAACTCGCGCAAGTTTTCCACCGTGTTAAATCAATGCATGTTTGCTTTTCGTCAGCTACTACGCGTGTGTACTACTACTGCCAGATGTCAAGACATGAACGTGGAGCTATCAGTTTAAGCGTCTTTGAAGCCGTCAGGTGGTCACTGTTATGGAATAATAAGCTAAGATCATTCAGGCTGTTTTTACGCGATAGCGAAAAAGGGCTCCGTTCCGGGGAGCACCCGGCATCAGCGTCGGCCTGTCGAGAAAACCGGGATTGGTCAAGACGCTCGTGACGTCATAACTCCATGACCTGGTGCGGGTAATTCAAACAGCCCGCGACGACATCGCACCTCAACAGTGATGACGTCACTGCGCAATTCCTCACTGTCCTACAGGGTCGTGACGTCATTGCGCCCCCATTACGTAGTGCCTCTGAAAGAAGAAAAGCAATTGGTCTTAAATGAAAAGTGGTCCAGCCGGGACTCCCTTGGATCGAGAACCGGGAGCGCTACCCCTCGACCACTCAGGAACATTCGTTCGACTTGCTTAGAGGGAGCCCTCGCGTGTGTTGTGGTAAATAAAAGATTAAACATAAAACTAACATGAGAATTTAAGAAGCGATGAAATAAAAAGCAGTGCCCGTGTTCGAGCATCGCAGGCCGCTGAAAGGACCCACTAACACTATCTTAAGGTGGAGCCACACTGCGCGTAGCTTAAGTGTCCCCCGAATTTGTTCTATACATCACTCACTTGTTGAAACTATACATTATTGTACCACGCTATCCGCTTTGCGCACTGCTAGAGCACGTGCTTGTGCGTGTAAGAGACCGTTCAAAGTACACCGACAAGCAAAATTTAAAGACGTAATTTTTTTTCTCCAACCAAAAAACGTCTCCAAAGGCCTCGGTACTACAACGGTTTTGTCAGAAACTCTGTAGACGGTTTTTATAGAGAATTTTCCTATAACTTGATTCACCTGTTTTTATATATCCAATGCTGGAAACCATTATCAGCTAGTGCGACAGCGACTGCACGTCGGCAAAAATGACGAGCCAAAAGTCTTTTTGAAAATATACCTGCGCTCAAAAGACACGGACTGAAAGATAAAGACACACACACACAGCGCTGGACTTACAACTGAATTTTTTATCTGAGTCTTTAAGCCAGCATAAAGACAGAAATTAGAAAGCTTTAGTACAACGATGCATCCATTTCACTTTCCGCCCCGAAAACTGTTACGGCACAGTGACGTAGTACGTGCCGTCCACGGCAGTTTTAGTGGACCGTGGTTGCCACTCCAACCAAGGAACGCAAAACGCAGTGGCGCCATCTACTAACAAAGGCTCAAAGCTCTTCATCGGTCATTTGAAGAGAGCGTTGCGTTTTATCGACGGGCGCACTGGAGAGAGCGTAAGCTGTAATGCAATGTAATGTAATGTAATTTAATGTAACTTCTAAAAACGAACACGACGTACTTAACAACATATAAGCAGCATTTTGCCGAGATGTATTCACATTATGAAATACACCGATTATGGTGAGGTTCAGTTTGTTCTATGTTATTTTCAACGCCAAATTTATATAATAATTCCAGTTTCTTTAATATTACACTGCTCGATTTTTACAATACCAGACAAATCTTTTCATTTCTACCATAACCTCATGATAGGTGCAGTTATCGGTCCCTTTAGGTAAATCATGACCACACCAATGAAGATGCAGTGAACTAAGATGAGCTTTCTGGCACTCGAAAAAAAAAAATCTCCCGCCACAGCAGTGTTAAAACAAAGTGCTGCTCCTCCTATTCCGTTTCGCATTCAGCAGTACAATAATGCCTCACTGTGAGCTAGGCGTATTTAATGAGCAAAATTCAGGTACATTTCCTCTTGTATTTTGTGTTGTTCAGTCCCTCATATTATGTAATTTAAATACTTTATTTCAGTCACTGTATGTAAACAACAATGTAAATCTGTGAAAAAAACAATTAGGTGCCCTACATCAGGCTTTCGACGAAGTGTTGTCTCTGTAATTGCTTCTTGTTGTTGATAAGAGAAGCAAGTTACATGCGATGTCTGCACGATCACTAGAGCGCTGAGTTGCTCCAGTATTTTAATTCTGAGATTAAAGTCTGACATAGCGGTACGCTTGTCAGCATAGTCTAAGCTGTCAAGAATCGAGCTATCATATAGACAGAGACCCAGCATCTTTGTTAAAAAATTATCGTTTCCTACCCCCCCCCCCCCCTTATTTTGTTTTTGTTACAGTGCGTTGCCGTGGAGACCGTGGTCTGAAGCTTTGCCTGCCGAAGAATTGGTGGCCCAGCTTTTAGGCGGATTAAAAGGTCTATAAAAAAACGCTGTATTCCAGAGTTCAAGAATCCATTACAAGTATTTGTGCTTCGATTGTGTTTTTGGACGAGACCAAAAATGCTATAAGCAAACTTTACATATGACATTACGCACACAGCTATTTAAGGTAATTACACATAAAAATATTTTTCTAGGTCAGCGCGCTGCTTTCCTAGAGCAGAACTGGGAAGCAAACTGGCTTTTTTCATCAAATTAACCAGTTTATTTTTTGTATTCAAAACCTCATTTCCACTTTGGCATAGTGTCTACTTCGGGTAAAGAGCGGAAATATTTGGGACACACGGGCGTTCTTACTGTGCTGAAGCACTATTTATTTATTTATTTATTTATTTATTTATTTATTTATTTATTCACAATACCTTACAGGGCCCAGAAGGGCATAATAGAGTAGGGCGGGAGGGGGGGGGGGGGCAAAATAACGGATTAAGTACGATAGTAACAATGTGTTAAATACAACGCGCAGTACAAGGCAAAAAAGTAAAAACAATTATAATTATACAGGGCAAATCGTAACGACAAGGCATACATCGCCGGGAGCAACAAAAAAAGTACATAGAAGGTAGCAAGAATGCATCGCGTGTGTCCAATACACGTCTAAGGAAAAAGCAGCAGCCGTAATAAAAATGCGAATTATTGAAACAGCACAAGAAACCTAAACACAATACATTAGCAACGAGGAGAAAAAAACTTATGGGACATAACAACCTATAACAAGACACCTTGTCGTTAAAGAAAATGCTCTTGTGCAGCTGGTCTTGGAATAGTTGGTGGTAGCAGATAGATGCGATACTGTCGGGAAGATCATTCCAAAGAACAATGGCACGTGGAAGTGCAGATGAATTGAAGGCTTGGGATCCTCCGTATATGCATTTAACGCTATACTGATTATGTAGGCGGCGTGACATGCGTGAAGGCTCTTCAAGGGGCAGGGGAGATGGCCTGGTGCTGTGTCGGTATTTATGAAGTAAGCTTAAAAGAGCAATGGAGCGACGAATATCTAATGGTTCAAGGGAGATATCAAGTTTGATCTTAGTTTGATCTTTGGGTAGTACACCTCCTACCATATATCATGTCGCCCACTATGGTTTATCTATGTTATGACATCAGTATCCCTTGAGCGCTATACTGGCTTCGTCCTCTCTCGACCCTCACTACAAATGCATTATATATCCCATGTAAAGAAATGAACATCAATTTTGAATTTTATGGGCAGCACTGAATCCAGGAAAAGAATTTTAATGGCACCTAACTATGCTTCCATCGTCGTGGCGTCACCAGAAATTCCCTTCTTGAGGAACCGCAAAAAAAAAACGCTTTTCTACAAGCTTTTCCTAGACGACTTCTTGTATGGGAACATGATGAAGCAAGCAACTACCGCCCGATTTCCATAACAAGCGTTTCTTGTAAAATAATGGAGCATGTTTTATACTCGCATATTGCTACCTTCCTATCGTCCGTTCATTTTTTTCACTCAAGCCAGCATGGTTTTCGCAAGAATCATTCCTGTGACACCCAACTGGCACTCTTCCTGCACGACTTACATTTAAACCTTGATCGTAATATCCCGACTGATGCAGTGTTTTTAGACTTCGAAAAAGCGTTCGATAAGGTTCCCCATGGTCGTCTCTTACTAAAGTTATCGCGCCTTAATATTCATCCATGTGTTCTGAACTGGATTCGAGGGTTTTTACCTAACCGTCAGCAGTTCGTATACGCCAACTCACACTCTTCATCCTTAACACCTGTGCTCTCAGGGGTACCTCAAGGAACGGTACTCGGGCCCCTCCTTTTCTTGATATATATTAATGACCTACCGTGTAACATTTCTTCTCATATCCGACTCTTTGCCGATGACTGTGTCGTTTACCGAAGCATTACTAACTCCACCGCCCATCTCGCATTACAAACTGACCTTATTCGCATACAGGACTGGTGTAAAACATGGCTCATGTCATTAAATATTTCTAAAACCGTGTTAATGTCCATTCACCGTCGTCGTAATTACGTAGCGCCTAATTATAATATTAATAACCTGCAGATTGGAACATCCGAATCATTCAAATATCTTGGTGTGCATATCTCGCGTGACCAAACTTGGACCTGTCATATTAATCACATAATAAATTCTGCTAATTGTGCTCTAGGTCATTTACGCCGTAACCTGTCACTCGCTCCTCCCCCATATTAAACAGCTTGCTTTTCAAACCTTTGTGCGTCCCAAGCTTGAGTATGCTAACGCTATTTTTGATCCGCACCACGTTAATCTTACTAACGCCCTCGAATTGGTTCAGAACCGCGCAACACGATTCATTCTATCAAATTATTCCTACCACTCAAGCATCTCAGCACTAAAAGCTCGAATCAACTTGCCCCCCCCCCCCCCCCCCCTAGCCTCGCGCCGTAAGATAGAACGTCTTAACCTTTGTCATAAATTTTTCCATTCTTTGCCTCTTGATAACTCCTACATAAAAAGAGCCCACCGCATCGCCCGGTTCAGCCACAGTAACGCAGTGTATCCCCTACAAGCCCATACTGTGACATTTCAGCATTCATTTTTTCAGCGTACTGCACGAGACTGGAATGACCTGCCCACCGAAGTTGCCATTATCATCAACCCACTAGAATTCAAGCGGAGCGTCGCCAACCTTTCATCTTAACATTTTTTACCATTGTTTGCCAGATACCGTCCACTCCCTCATGTAATGTCTCAACCGAGACCTTTGAGGAAATAAATAAATAAATAAATAAGTAAATAAATAAATAAATAAATAAATACCCTGCATCCATCGAGCAGGTTTATTCGCAGTATCTCGGAGTTAGGCATTAATTTTTTCACGTGGAGATATCGGTGGACGGTGACGTACTGCCTTCCGACTACCCTACACAAAAAGCACACGGATAAGCAGCAATATCTTAATTTCCACAGTACCATCCGAAACTCTGCAAAACAAGTATTCTATACTCTCAGGCGTACAGATACCGAAGAATATGTTCCTTTCACCACCACGCGAGGGCTCTCAAGGCCGCTTTGGCACGACAGAAATACCCAGAGGAAACAGTCGATGACGCGATTGAACGCGCTCGCGACCTAGGCCGCGTGTCAAATCCTGGCAGAGAACAAGGTGAAAGACGACTGCAAAACAAACCTAATTCCTACCTATACTCTTCAACGGCTCCGAGGGTAAGCAACGTACTAATCCGTCATTTTAATACAACCGGACAAAGTAAATAGGTTATCACTAATATTCAAGGAACCGCCCCGATTGGTGTACCGCAGGCATAAGAGCTTGAGAGACTTGCTTGTCAATGCGAAAACAATGAAGCATGCTATCCAGGGTGGGTGCCACAAATGCGGAAAACCCCGTTGCAAAGTCTGTCCGCACATTTCAGACACCAAACTGGAAAAATTCAACTTCGATAGTTTTGCGTTTCATATAAATGAATACCTGGGCTGTCAAGCAGCGTGATTTACAAACTTAATTGTGAGCTGCGTGGGCAAGAGCACATTCGTCAGACCAAGACATCATTTCTCTTACGCTTTAACAACCACAAAGCCCATGGTCACCGTTACACACGGCAGCCTCCGGGTGAGCCGAGAGCAGGGCTTAACGCTACTTTCCCTTTTCTGTCACCATCCACACTCGTTCTCTTTTCTACTTCTTTACTATTTCCACATCCCCGTTTTTCCGTGTTTGTTTTATTCAGCGACGGTTGCTGTGAGAGCTGTTGTGCCGTCTATTATACGGTGCCGATCCCTCATTCTCAAAGTTTGTTTCGATGGCGGAGATTATACCTCCTCCCTAGTTCTATGCCCTTATATTAAAAAAAAATGATTCACTGTAAGCCTGCCCTGACGAAAGGAATATCATTTCCTCAAAACTGTTCACAAAATAAACCTTAAAAACGAACAGTCGCGTTTGCGGTAATGTTGCACTTTCCTTACATCATATATAAACCTGGGCAGGTTGCCCACCGGTGAGCAGCATGCCACAAATCCGGCCTCAGACAAACAAACGCACAACGGTTAAAAGCGGGGAGTGGCCGCTATAAGCTCTAGCGCACTGAGACTATTCATTGCTTACGGACCCCGACCGAAGGCACAAGAACGAAGCAAGTCGCAGATTTATACGCACACAAGACTTGCGCGAAAAGATACCAGCACGAAGCCATTTCTGGTCCAGCAGGAATTCGAAGACAAAGCTGCGGACTCGTGGCAAAGAGGCAGCCGTAAATAATGTGGCCCTCCTCTCCGACTATGGCAGCATACGCAATGCGTGGCGGCCACACCAAATTTGCCGACGGTGATATGCTGCTCGTCTGAAACTTTACGAGCAAATTTTCGAGCGCCATAGGAAATGTTATTCCAATGGAAACAACCGGGGTATTTTAAAAAGATGGCAATGGTACTCAGCCAGGTTCACCCTACCTCTTACGGTCAGAGCAGCCCACTCAGTCACGTGCGGCAGCGTAAGACGCCTTCCTTCCCACCATGCATTTGAGTGCGACGACTGGATCGCGATAGTGTCATGCTCCCCAGTGCCTCGGGAAGCAGCACTCTGCCACCAACCGTTCCATTCGCACTCTGTGCCGTTCCTCTCCTGGAGGTCCGCTCCTGGCGCCTCCCCAGTACCTCGGGGAGCTGTCCTCTGCCAGGGAGCCTCCCATTCGGTGACTCTGGCACTTCCCCAGTACCTCGGGGAACTGCCCTCAGCCACCGACCATGTTCCTTTCCGGGATGCTGGCGAAGGTCCACCCTCGTCACCTGCACCGTCCGACCACGCTTCACTCGTTGGGGTGCCTGCGCTATCTCGCAGCAAAGCAGGCCTGCACAGTGTGTGCACTCTCCAACCCAAAGGCGCAACGCGGGACGGGAAGAGGCTGAAGAGATCTGGGGTGCTACGCCGCACCCAGGCACTCTCTGTCGCAGCACCCTTTTTGACACCTCCGCTCCTCTGTACGAAGGAAGTCTTCAGTTGCCACCGCCATTCCAAGTATCCACGGCTCCGCTCGGGCGGGCCAACCTGGGCAGCATTTGCCACCGGCAGCTGGGACCGGCCGCCTTCCATCTACATGAGAGCCTCCGATGAGTCAGCCATGTATCTGGTAGTAGGCAGGGGCGTGCAGCGTCCTTATAAATGAGTGCGTTCCGACGTTCAGCAGCCGTGCTATAAAGGTACCGCGGAATCCGCACACCCCTTGCCTCCCTTCCCTCTATAAATTTTGGGCAGAAGGCTGCTGGGTACTTCGCGTTACGCCTGAAAAACAAGTGCAATGCCCCCGGGTTACAGCATTTCTCACAAGTCCAGATGGAGAGGAGATGTCGTTGTTATGTCCTTGGAGATAGCGCATACACACACTTAAATGTGTTATTCTTGCTGTTGGCCTTACGAAAGGTGCACATAGAGGTTGTATTTGTCCTCGATATATAATGACGCATACCCACAAGAGAGATTCGCCATGATCATGCGAACCACCAGTTTTTTTGATTGGATGCAGCAGAATTGAGATCTGAAAAAACAGCAGACTGTTTAGCACGGCTAAGCGCTGAATGAAGTGCAGCAGCACTAGTTGCGGGTGACACTTAAGGTACTTACACGCTTTGAATGCGAAAGCACCGTTTCACCTAAAGGCCTTTGCCGTAAAGACCTTCTGCCTAAGTGCCTTTACCCGGAGTTATTTACTATGAAGGCCTTTATCTTAAAGGACATTACCATGAGGCCTTTGCCCTCAAGGACATTGTCCTAAAGGCATTTGACCTAAATACCTGAATGCATTTCATCTAATGGCCTTTACCCTGAAGGCATTTACTTTAAAGACCTCCACATAGGTGTACCTTTCAATCAGGCCTTTACCCAGGTGAAGGCCTGCCCGACAAACTGCTGGGCAGGTGGGCCACCTGCCACAACGCAGGCTTCGTAGACATTTACACGTATGCATGAACTCCGGTAAGTGCACCTAGTTGTGCTATGCTTTTATGTGGTGTGTGCGGGGAAATAGAACATATTATGTTCTGCCCAGAGTACAATGCGGAAAGGTATGTGATGTCCGCTTTCTTCAAGAAGACAGGAGCCCTTCACAGTACAGTTCAAGACATTGTCTACACGAGTGGAAACCAGACATGCAGAAGGGAGGCTGCATGTCTTCTTTTAACATTTCTGTAGGACACTGATCTTGTCTCTACAAGGTGACAGCAGGAACAGACTATGGACTACTGTGATTTAATGTGTGCGTAGATGGTGTCTTCTGGAGTGGACCATGTTATACTGTGAGCGAATGTGTGCATAGATGGTGGCACTGTAATGGACAATGTTTTACCGTGACTGAATACGTGCATAGATGGTAACTTCTGGAGTGGACTTTGTTCTGCTGTGAGTGAATGTGTGCATAAATGGTGACTGCGAGAGTGGAATTTGTACTATTGTAAGTGACTGTGCGCATAGCGGGGAAGATTCGACAGGCTTTAGGTCATTATTAACATATAAGTGACGCTACGGTGGAACAATTGCCGGCAGACTAAGCAAGGCTAATCCCACCTGTAGCATTCAACAACTCAACTTCCTTAGTTGTGCTACTGCTCTAAGAAAAATTGCAGTCATACCGATTCAAACGCCGGATTGACGTATACTACAGGAAATGATGCTGGCGGCGCCGTTTTGTGTTGCCGCTCTCAAGTACCGCGTGATGTAAATGAAAGGCATGCAGTGAGGAGAAGCGCGGGACTTTCCGCGCCAGTTACCGCGCCTTTCCTTTTCTTCTTGTTCTAGCCCTTACGGAGGCGCAATCAGAAGCCAATATATTCTTTCGAGGCTAGATGCTTTTTTGCCCCCACTTCATCGCTTTGGTGAATAACATAAATAACCTGTTCTCGTACGTACGCAGTCTTTTATGCAGTGTACGCTTTTCGCAGCTATGTACGTGATGAGGCATACTTAGAGGGAACACGGCAACACGTGAATGCCACGCTTTGCAGAGCCTGGAAGTGAGAATGGGGAATGAGGACGTCAAGGGCAATCCAGAAGTCAAAAAGCAAGAGGAAAGAATGTGCGCTGGAAAGTGACTTGCTGTGCGATAGGATTGAGGGAAGATATGCTCATGTTCCCGCAGTGTACAAAAGCCTGTATTTGTGTTGAACAAAAATTTCTTGGAGCACTTTAGTCTGCTTACGTGGAGGAATGCGAAAGAATCTGTTTTGAGGAAAGGAAAGGGCGCAGTAGCTCTCACAGCTCGACATCTCGGTGGACACCTCAGCCGCGCCTTAAAGCATGCAAATGAAGGGGCATATGTCCGAAGCTAGCCTCCAACTTGACTAAAACATGCAAGAGAAATGCTATTACACCACCCGGAACACTGTACGACAAGCGGTTGCTCAAAATTTTGATGCGAATGAAGTCGGCAATGTTGCCACCACATTGAGGTGAAGTCAGCCAGTGGTGCCACTGCAGCTCTGGGATTTCGTCTACACCTTCATGGATTAGGGGGTGGGTGGGAACTTGGTACGACGTCACATAACATTGATTTTACGTGATTAGGTATGGCGTCACAGACGTCACTGTCACGTGACGTCGCATGACGTCACATTACACCGTTGTCACGTGACCTGGTATGACGTCACATTACACCGTTCTCGCGTGACTTGGTATGACGTCACACTCATATGATGTCATCACTAATTATTCTAATCAGTCTTATTAAGCAAAATTTATTGCCCCAGGGCATCAATGATGGGTGAAGGTGTGATGAATGATGTAGTAGAGATTATATGAATGGAAAAAGGTTAGCTGATTTGACGCATTCCAGTAGGGAACGATGGTGCGGTCCTTGCGTCCAGGCAACGTATGAAGCAGGGTTGCTTGGTGAAAGACCTGCTACCATCAGGTGCCGGATCTTTGTATGCTTGAGAGCTGGGCAGTCCCTCAGTAAGTGATGTATGTCGGCTTCATTGCCCTCGTGTTTACATATCGGACACCCTGGCCGAGGAAACATTCGCGGTACTGAGGCCACTTCCGAGTGATGGCTGGTGTGAGGGCAAACCCGGGCCGGATCCTCCTAAGCGCAACCTCCTCTGCACGGTTAAGACCGCGGGGGAGGGTTACCGCACACGGAGGGATGAGAGCAGGTGTGCGGCGCCGGAGGAGCTCCTTTCTTGATGAAAGGAGGGTAAAATTGTCCAAATGAAGGAGCCGAGGCGGTGATAAGTTCGTATTCGCAAGGCGGGTCGCTAAATCTGCCTGTCTTTGATAGGTCAGCAGATCCCGTGGGACCCACTCAATACGTACTGGCTGCGGGATGCGTGCCGCGAGCCGGTGGATGTCCTGACATATCGTTGGAGAGCGGCTAACACGTCGTAGCAACCAGACAACTTGAAGGGCGTCAGTGCGGATGACAACGCGGGCCGCAGGGAGCATAGTTAAGTCGGCCACAGAGCAGAGTGCTTCTTGAACTGCAACGAGCTCAGCACAAAAGGACGAAGGGGGTTCCGTAAGCTGAAACCAAGAGGTTCGATTCAGGGCAGGTCTGCACGGGCAGTAGATAGCTGTTGTCGCTTTGCAGTCTTGTATGCTTGCGTCTACGTAGACAACAATGGATCATTCCGGCAGGCAAGCATCTTGTTCCTCAAATTTCTGGCGAAGCAACGATGCCGAACTAGCAGGTGTTGGCCGGCGATTATCTGTTGTCTTGATGTCGCTGAGCTGTACAAACTTCCATGGGGGAAGAACTGGCGTTGGCGGCTGAAGAATGGAGTGTGACGTTGCATAAGTCCTCAGTGCATGCGTGGAGGTCGATAGACTGCACCAGCTCATCAATGATATTGAGCTGCGCATTCTCTTGTGAAGCTATGACCGGTGTGATGCGTGGAAGGCACGTAATGGTCCTCACAGCCTCTCGGTTCACGGCTTCAAGGCGATCCCATTGGGCTCTTCTAAGATGTTGAAACTGGGCTTGATAAACTATACGTGGCTGCAGAACTGCCCTCACCAATTGACGTGCAACGAACGAGCCTGGCCACCAGTTTTAGGAGCAATTCTTCTAATCAAACCCAAAGTCTGAATAGCTTGCCTTTTTGCTTGAGAAATCCATGCAGTCGCTGATTCTGATTGGTGAATCATTAAGCCAAGGATTTTTACACTCGGACTTTCCTGTAGTGGGTTGCCTGATAGACAAAGACGGACTTTCAGCTAGTTTACGGCGTCCCCAGCGGTTGGCGACTGACGTGTATGTTGTTTTATGCACGTATAGCTGAAGTCCGATGGATGATGCGTAATTATAGGTTACATCCAAGGCAGATTGAAGGGCAGCCTCCCGTGATGTCGTCAGCGCACTAAAGAAATTTTATGTTACGGATGTCATGTAGGCGCCAAGCCAGCGGGATGAAAGCAATATTAAATAACGTCGGCGACAATACTGATCCCTGGGGCACGCCGCAGAGAGGAACAAGTGATGCGACTGCTGAGCCGTACTAAAAATTTTCTGCCTTCCAAAAATTATTCGACAAAACTACGCACTCTCAGAGGGAGATGAAGCATGTCAATGGAGTTCAGATTGCCTGCATGACTGATGTTGTCAAATGCCTTTTCAACGTCCATTGCTAAAACGGTCCGCACATTGCGGCTGCAGGTAGATGACAAAACTGTTGATACCAAGACAGCCAACCCGTCCTCTGTACCATTATATGGACGAAAGCCGATTTGTGCTGGGTGATAAAAACTGTGCTGCTCTAGCCACCGTGACAATCGTGCGGCTAGCATTTTCTCCGCCAGCTTGCACAGCGTAGGAGTTAAGGAGATAGGTCGCAAGTTGGCAAGGTCCGTCGGAGGCTTTCCTGGTTTCGGGATAGGAATCACGACCGCGGATTTCCAGCTCTCGGGCACTACGCCATCCGTAATGCGTAATGCACTGCAAAAGAGTTGCCACCACAGCATGAAGACTAGCTTCGATATCCAGTATGAACGTTTGGAGGCGGCCGGTTTTCCAAAAGAACTTCTGAGGGCAGTGGCCGAAACGCTCTTGCAAAAGATAAAGGTTCGAGGCGTCAAAAGGGTTGACCCAAAGACAGTGGAAAAGAGAAATTTTGAAGTCATGCCTTATGTGCATAAAGTCGCCCACACCATCAAAAAGGTCGCCGGAAAGCAGGGCGATAATGTTGTGTTTTCAGCTCCCTGCAAGCTTTCACGCCTGTGCTTACGTGTTGCACGTGGCAGGACTTATCGGCTGGTTTGTTCGACGCAGCATGAAAACCGCTACGTCAACTGTGTCACAGGTGTGGTTTACAAAATTCCGTTGACCTGCGAAAAAGTGTACATTGGGCAAACAGGCCGATGTATTAATGACAGACTAAGAGAACACCACAACTCTCTGTCCCCTACTGACGGCGCTAACGTGCCTCGAAATTGCCGGGAATGCGGTTGCTATCCGCTATTTTCCAATGTTATAGTATTGTCGGCAGAGGCAAGGGAAAAGTTGAGCGCGAAATCCTCGAAGTGGTCCTCATTAGTATTCAAGGAGATGATTGCATTAGCAGTCCTATCTACCTCATGCAGAAGGAACTGAGCTTCCTTTCGCAACGGCGTTAGATCACGGCTTATCTTTAGATGTAGATTGTTTTTAACTGAGCTGCGCAAACTTTGCCACTTTTCCTGGGAGACTGTTTTCTTCTATAAAGCACAGTTGCTAGTCCAGTCGTCGTGTGTGTGCCTCGCCTCTTCGCAGGCGTTCCGTCTTTTGACTGGTTTTACTCCTGAACCATACTTCGTTTGTGGTGTCTAGTAGTTGAGGGAGTGCAGCGCTACTCAGGTTCTTGTAAACCTCGTACTGAACATTGTCCGGGCCGGGCGCTGTTTTCCGTTTCGAATCATCTATTGCAGCCAGCCACTCGGGCATAGAGAATGGACACGCAATTTCATCTGCGTCGACATCAGACGGCATTTGATATACATGCGCTGGGATGCCTGCCATATTTAAACTAGCGGCTGAAGAAGGCACAGCATCGTATTTTGGGAAAAACTTTCGCGCTGCTTCTTTGGCGAAATCATCTGGCGACAAGTTAGCCGCGAAGCATTCGGTTGCCGCTGCGTCAGTCGAACGGCGGCCGCGCTCCATTGTACGGAATGTTCGCCAGAGAGAGGCATTCGAGGATTTTGCAGAGATTTGTTCGCACCACGCATGCCACTGCCGTCGAGAGAGGTCGCGTTCGTATTTGCGTGCCTTAGCTGTAAGACAGTGCAATCGCGTGCGTGCCTGCGACGAAGAAGGGTCTCGCGTAGCAGCCAGCTCGGCTTGACGGCGGGCCGCCCACAAGATAAGAAGGCCGCGGGGTCTGGTGCCGGTCGACCAACATCAGTCCAGGTGGTAGTTGTAGCACTGTTGAACGTTGTTTGTATGCGCTCAACAAGGATTGGCGAAGAGTCTGAGGAGAGATTGTCCATACAGGAGCGAAAACTGTCCCAGTTGATCACAGAACATTTGTAGCGTAAAGGTCGGAAATGTAAGGTGTGAAGACCGATGATGATAGGGTGATGATCACTTCCCCAGCAGTCTGGCTCCATGGGCCAGGAGGGAGTACCCGGACTCGACCACCACGTCAATTCTGGAGCATAGGAAGCACTGCGAGTTTGACGCACTGGCCGTGTTGCTGTCCCAGGATGGTTGAGCAGCACAAATTGGGCATCCGTGAAAGCGTCCCGCACATGCCTGTCACGAGGGCTCGAAGGGGGGTACCCCCAATCGTGGTGAGGGGCGTTAAAGTCGCCTGTGACTAAAATCGGACACCCGGGATACTGCCGACGGACAGTTGTTTACCAGCCAAGATTAATACGGGAGGTAGCACCACCGGCTGGGCTAACGTAAAATCAGTCTTGGCGTTACCTAATTACATTAATTAGCACTGTGTCTATTAGTGTACGTCAATTAGTGTTAATGATATGATGGCATCATACTCACCACGTGATTAATTGGCCCATGACGTCACATGGTGCCTATTCACATGACCTTTAAAGTAAGCCATCTAGTGCGTTCGCATTAAAATCTCTTGAAATCGCATGTGGTCTCCTCCTCGTTTTGTCCTGTGTTTCGAGCGCTGCATTTTTCGTCATGATATACCAGCTCGCCCAAACATGCACCCTTATCATAAAGCAAGGCATGTTGACGTTCCCTACATTCATGGGTTCTCCCACCACCTAAAGACAGTTGCAGGAAAGTGTGACGTTCCGGTCGTGTTCTCTGCCCTCGAAAAGTTGGCGCGGCTCTGGCCTAAGGTCAACGGGCAAGAACGTTGCAATAAGACCTGCACGAAGAAACACGAGATATGTTTCGTCCTCGGTAGAACGGGGGTCGACTACAACTTGTTTTCCATGGAGAAGCTACATCGAATAGACGGGAATGCGCCTCAACACTGCGACAGCACCGCATGGTAGTCGAGTCAGTTGCAAGTCTTCCTGGCCGAACATTTCAGACGCTGCCCTAGCGGACCATCATGCACTCTTGCGTTGGTGAACACTGGTGTTTTTCTGAAGGCGCCCCCTTAATTCATAACGATTTTTTTAAAGAGCGTTAACTCTTACGTTTCTTGACTTCTTGGAGTCTGCTAGCGCCTCCCTTCGGCGTGAAATTTTCTGAGTCCAAGGAATTCAAGATGGCGGCCCCCGTACTCAATCGGTATAGCAACCCAATTGGTGATTGGTGACGTTATTAGTACATCGAATTGGTGATTGATTGGTGACGTCACTGGTATATCCAATTGGCGATTGGTTGGCGATGTCACTTACAAATCCAAGATGTCGGTCAATAATTGTAAATAAAGGATGACGTAATTAATTAATCCAAGATGGCGGCCGACTAAGGCCGCGACGTGACTATGACGTCATAATCCAAGATGGCGGCCAAATTCGGGTGCCAATGACGACGACAAATTCCAGTGTGGCGGACAGAAGTGAAACCACGTGATTGTGACGTCATATCAATTCTAGTAAATCAAGCAGCTAACACTTGTTACTTCAAGGTCTTCCAGGCGGTGGCAGCAACATTTTCTTTACGTGTAACTGGCTGATATGGTTTGGTTGATGGAGGTTTAAGGTCCCAAAGCGACTCAGGCTATGAGAGATACCGTAGTGAAGGGCTCCGGAAATTTCGACCACCTGGGGCTCTTTAACGTGCACTGACATCGCACAGTACACGCCTCCATCGAAATTAAACAACAGTGGTCAGGATCGAACCGAGTCTTTCGGGTCAGCAGCCGAGCGCCATAACCACTCAGCCACCGCGGCGGCACTAACTGGCTTATGTAATCTGTTGCGAATGTGCCATATATTTGTGGCAGTGTTGGCATTTTATTAATAGGAAAGGCATAGATGCTCCCGTCTTGGTTTATGTTTTATTTACTGCTTTATAATTACTGCGTGAATGGTCGGGCTGTGGAAAGCGCCTACATTTTACTTTTTAATTCTCAGTTTTAGCGGAGAACACTGCGAATTTGAAAGCCGCTGAACCCATTTCTAAGAGACCATTTTTGGACATGTAGACCTTTCCATCGGGCGACAAGAATTTCGAAAATCCTCTCTGGGCTGTTGGAAATTGGTTCCGCTGCGTAGTCCACCATGCTAGCGCGAATTGCGCATAACACCCCAGCTATCAATGCGATGACGTCCACGGAATCGTAAATGTACACGTCTAAATCTCCCGGACCTCGAGATTGTGGAGTGGATCTGCATTTTGGCCGCAGCGCCAGGAAGCGCTAAAAAGCGTGACAGTCGCATCAACGCCAACGCGCTCAATCCGGCTGGCGCCGGTGAGCACTCCAGTGACAATAGGAAGCTCATACAAAACTGATGTACAAATGATTTATTGGCAACTGTTGCGAAAGAGACCACGTGAGAAAGAACAGGACTTTTTCTCTGGATCAGGTATCGCGATGGGCGATGGCGGAGGAGCACGTTGCTGGAAGAACACGCTTAAGGATGCAGCGAAGGCGATGTATACCGTCCACGGCAGTAGCATGCTGATTGCAGCAACGGTGCACTTTCCAAATGGACGAGGACAACGAGATGCTTGAGGCCAATCACAGTACTCGTGAAAAACAGGAAAATCTTGCCCGACACGCAGCTGTCGCTGCAGGGCCAGATCCGAGGTCAGGCCGCACCCGATATACGGAACAGGATTCCCACTTGGCGCGTGAAGTACGGCAAAGCCACAGCCAGCGCCCCTGCAGACACAAAAGTCGATGTAAACAAAATGTTACAAGCCGGGAATTCGTGCGAGGTCTCCGACAGCATCCAACCAGCATTAATGTAGGCCCAGAAAGTTTATTTTCCCCGCCTGACATTTGCCCTTGTGGTAAGGCGAACTGCACGGGTAGCTGGCATGGATAGCCTTGATGAGACGAAAACGAATAAAATAAGTAAAACAATAGACAAGGCGGTTACAAACGCCACATTGCAGACAGCGCATAACTAGCAATTAAAGCTCGTACATACATGGCAAAAAAAACAGAGCGAGTCCTATCAATAGCTAATCAATTTGGAATAACAGAGGAAACCAAAGTGCGAAAGGCGTTTGCTCACTTGGGGTAAACACTGAAGGCCTCGACGCGCCGCCTCTCCCGTGGTTGATGACCGCGGACAGGAACAGGTTAAGGTGGCAGATCCGTACGTCACGTCGGCAGTTACTCGGAGCTTGCACACTGCATGGAGACCTCGCCGCGGCGACGACGGCCCGGAAGCATCGATGTCCCGCAGGCGCTGACCCTCATTGCATTGACAGCAAGCAGCAGCGTGGAAACCGTTGGTGTTCACGCCCACTACAGGTAGGCTTCTGGAAGGAGACGACGAAGCCCGCTTGCCGCGTTGCACCACCGGCGATGAGAACGTCATTCTTGTCATGTGTCGAGTCATTGTGCCACGTCGCTTTTTTTTTTGCTTTTACAATCCTTGCTTCGCCTTTCTCTTCTGAGCACGTTGCACGGGTCTCGTTGGTTTCTCTTTCTAGTATTTCTTACTTCATCCAACCTTGTGTACTAATAACTCATGACAGGAGGAAGTCCAGTGAACATCTCAACACTCGAATATAAAAACTGGAAGGCTCTGATATAAACAAACATATAGGTGAAATACGTAAGGAAGCAGGAAAGGCAGGGTAAGAAGTGAAGTATACAAATAGGGACTAAAATATTTTAGAGAAGAAAGCAACCTTGCACACCACAAAAGAGCCGGACTGACGTCCACCTTGCCTGGTCAAGAGGCTCCCTCGAAAGTATGCAATGGATGTTAATTAGTATATACAGGTGATAAGGAATGACTCCGCTGATGAGAAGGCCTGTTTGTTTTAAACTGTACTGGCAAAGGTGCAACATGAATCGCGATAAGTGAGGGAATGAAAATTGTGTATGAAATTGTTGGGCACTTTGCTGGGCATTCGATAAAACTTGCGTAAAGAACAATGAATGGCGAAAGCTATGAAATTCAAGAGGGAAACGTGTGTAGCCCATAATGGTGTTACCGAGAGGTTTGCAGACAGGGAAGTATTTGCTGATATTGGGATTATTACGCACACAAACGTAAAGCTCGCTGTCTGAATTATGACAACTCCATTGTAGGGACATAAATGTAAGACATGTGCGAATTTGGTTAGGTGCAGATAAACTCTGAAGTGTGTGGCCATAAATAAGGGCACTAACCGCAGCTGAATTGGGTGAATTCAGTGCAACATGGGTGATCGGTAGCAACACGACCAAGCAAGACAGAGACAAGCGCAAAAATAAGAATTTATGTTGAATGAAGGGTGAACAGACCAAGTGTTATATGGGCCATCAACTGCTATAGACTCGTCATTACACAGGCTTGTAAGCAGATAAAGCTCTTGTGGAGGGAGGAGGCATACGTGAGGCAGGTATGGAGTATCCCGCGCGGCGCATGGATACCGGATCGGGCCAGAGATCCGAGCTCGCATTTGCAGAGGCGCCCCGAGAAACTAAGTCGGCGTATCTGAAAAGACGTGGAAAGCATGGATCTCGTGCTCGTGATGCACTTAAGCACGAATACGCCTATACGGGAGTAAAAAGGGAGTAAACAACCCTCTAGCACACTCCTTTTAAAAGAAGAAAGTGCCCTAGAGGATAGCTTACCTCGTTTGTACTCCTTTCTGGCACTTCCCGTACAGCCAGGAGCAAGAATGGCGAATGCCACGCGAGCTTCGATTCAACTACGCTTACCTGGTGTCAAGGAGACAAAAATGAGGTGGAGCTCTTTCATCTCCAGCCCTGTCGCTTATCTCGCTTCGGTCCGTCGTGGTCCGACTAGCAGAAAAAGCGGAGAACTTGACGCTGCAATGCAGTGTAATGGAAACTCCGGACAGTACACCGCTTGCGGCGGGAGGCAGCAGCATACACGAGGCAGAAAGGGAACATCTTGCGCCGTGCATGGATGCCGGACCGGGGCCAGACATCCAAGCTCGGACTGCCTGGTTTGGCTGCCTGCTGTCCGTGTTGGCGTACCTGCAAAGATAAAAAGAAACCTTTGGTGAAAGGCGAACACGGATGGAAGCGACTGAACAGCTCTAACAGAAAGGGCGGCAGAAAACACAGCCTCTTCCGTCCGGTCTGTTAGGGCTGTTCAGTCGTTTCCATCAACATGCACCGACCAACCCGACTAATCCCTCTTGCAACCGTGGATGTCGTCGTGAGCATTTCAAAGGCTTCCGAGGGTCCCGCTGTACACTAGCTGTACTGTCGGCACTTCGACTAAACTGCATCCTCGACCCCCTTCAGCGGCACCTGCTGTTGATACAGCCTTTTGGGGTATCGCTTTTATTTGCAGTCATGCCAGTCTTCTCGCTTCGATAAGTCGCGGTCCTGCTTATTGAAGACGTGGAAAACTGGACGCTGCGATGCAGTGTGTATTCGAAGCACCCGACAGTGCAGCGTTTGCGGTGGGAGGCAGACGGTGCTCGAAAAGAACTTGCTCGACCCGCAACTGCCATATATCGGGCCAGATATGTCATTGCGGGCCGAATGCACCCGTGCCGTTGGACCAAGTATAAGAACGCTGGAGTGAGCACATCTGCAAAGAATAAAAAAAAAGATGTCAGACACGGAAGCATATCGCAGTTGCACATACTCACCGCGGGAGCAAAGTAGGCGCGACGGAAGCCTTACGCCGCGGGGCTGAAAAAAGTAATATAGAACTTCCAACCTTGGCTGCAGCGGAAACACGATGTGCCGCAGACCGTAGGCAACGTCCGTTCTTCGGAGTTGCTGGACGAGGCTGGCGAGAATTTCCGAACGCCGTATACGGCCACAAACCACATGTCACTCAATAGCATGTCCGCCCACGGGCGTTCGGTGGCACGACATGGTGGCTCGGTCGCAACTACGTTCGGAACGAGTTTTTGTTCAGTGACGCAAACGGCAGCGGGCTCGCGTATCTGAACCCCGCTTATCTAAACCTACAGCTGACCTGCATATAGTGAGCTATACCCTAAAGCTGTGTGCATCGCGTATCCTAGCTCGCCGCGCTTCCGTCACTGAGCAGAAACCCGATGGCGATGGCCCGTGAAACCTCTCCTCTAGAGGCTGCGTGTTTCTTGCCGATTATTATCCAATGCTCGCGGTAGCAGCGCGAGTGATCCTTAAATTCCCTCTAACAGGTTTCACGGACACGTCGCCCTCGCCGCGAGGCTTAGCCCCGCACTCACCTTCGATGCCGACGGCCCGGCTCGAAGAGGTGCATTCCTCGGCAGTCGTCGGTCGGTGGCTAGTGCAACGGCTCCTACGAGTCCCCGCTGGACGGTAAAGACGACAGCAATCCACTGGAAACGGGCACTAAGTAATGTCCAGAAGCACTGCCGCTCGTACGGCGAAAGTAATTTCGCTGGCTAGCAGCAACGAAGAAAGAACGGTGGACTGACGGGGCGCATGTATGGACACATTTCCCATCCGCGAGTCGGCTGCTTGCGCATGCGCGTTAATGTCAGCTAGATGAAATTTTCGAGCACGCCCTGCGCTGTGTCTCGCTTATCAACGATAGGAAATTTCCCCTGGCTGCAGAGACCGGGAACCGTGACAGTGCACTTCGCCGCGCCGCTGCTTCCATGGGCGGATGGCTCGTCGGCGCGTTTCCTGCTGCCAGACATTTTTCTTCTCTTTTTTTGTTGTCTGCATCTGCCCCGTCTAGATGAAGCGATAACAAGACTGCTTTAGGCGCGCAAGTTTCGCCATGCATGCACATGCCACAGCTTGGGCGAGGTTTTTCGTGTTCCTCTGATCTGCACTTTAAACAAGCAAACTGATAGAAGAGCAATAATTTTCGCATTCCTGCGTTTTAATTTAGAAACTTAATCGGCTCTAACATCCCCAGAGTGAATGAAGCGCCTTCAATGACCATAGGAGACAGTTTTGCATAATCTATTTATACCCCGACTTTGCAATTTATTATCACAATGTTGCAATGATTGAAACGCGTTGGCACGCATTTCCTTACCAACTCGCAGTTTTTCAGTCTATGGCAAGCAGTGTGCTCGCTGGGTTATTCGTGAGTCTCTTCTTTCAATAAGCCCAGGGGGGAAAAGAAAGCGCATGCACCTGCACACTCTGTTTTGCGTGAACTTGATATCGCAGTTCTTGAAACCTAGCCTGAATGCGGAATGCGCGCCCAGCAGAGATGTGCGCTTGCCCGCTTTCAAAACTTAACGATCCCATCATTCATAGCGCATTAAATCCGATTAAGAGAAGCTTCAAAACAAAAGAACGCAACAAAAATAAGAGGATGCCTGCCTATGCAAAGCGAAGACAATCGCATTTATAAGCAACGTACAATCGCATCACTTTATCTTCCCGGGCGCCTATTGCTGGTAATCCCTATGTGCGACTCGGTGATAAAGTACATCGGTCTATTTTCTTACTCGCCTCACATTTAGCTCTCTTCATGAAAAAAAAAATATTGTTTTTCTTAAGACCATGAGCACTCACTGCGGAGGCTAGACGCCATCAACCGGGCCGGGGCGTTTCAAAAGTCTGTGATGGATGTAAACAAAGTCGCAAATTCAAAGTCACCAATGAAAAATTTTCCAATGACGCTCGAACGTTGTAACTTCGCAATTACGTTAACAATAAATATGCCCTAAGCAGCGGATGTTACGATTATAATTTGTTTTAAGAGAAAGCTTCAACCGGGCCCTATATTCCGCAACGTAACGAGAGAACGCGATGTGTCTCGGCTCTGTAGAATAACTGATGATTCGAATCGTGCGACGATATGAACATTGAAAAGACACTGAACACAAGAATACTTGTTCTTTTACAAATAAGCATGAAAAGTGGTTAAGGCGCCCGTCTACTGAGCCGCAGTACCCGGGTTGGAACCCGGCCGCGGCTGGCCGCGTTTCGATGGAGGCGAAACGCTTAGGCGCCCGTGAGCTGTGCGATGTCAGTGCACGTTAAAGATCCCCAGGTGGTCGAAATTGTTCTGGAGCCCTCCACTACGGCACCTCTTTCTTCATTTCTTCTTTCATTCCCTCCTTTATCTCTTCCATTACTGCGCGCTTCGCGTAGACACCATAGTTCGGGCGTCTACCGAGATATGTGACACAGTTACTGCGTCATTTCCTTTGCCCAAAACCAAATTCAAGTTCCGTGATAAAAAAAAATAAGAGCCCTTCATACAAATTTTCCACGCTCTACTTGTGGACAAGTGACGACATCTTCAAACCGTTGATGCTGGCGCCCTTTCAAGCCTTGACCGATTAACAATAGGTGGCAGCAATGTTCTTTGCGCGCAAACCTGCTGCACGCGCGCGAAATTTAAAAGTATGAGAGAGATCGGCAAGAAAAAGATGCCTCGCGGCAAGAGAGTGCAAAGCAGCGGGATGCTAAACACATTCCCAATTTTCTCCGGAGGGCATTTCTTACACAAAGTTTAGGGCACCGTTGCGACTTGTCCCCTCGGGATGCACTATGCGGTCGCCATACAGACGCATCATAAGGCCTTGATGCGCTAACTTCCCGTTTTATTGCTTTTTTTCATGGCAGCAATATTTTACGAATATTGAAAACAATATCTGCAGCAAAGTTGCCACTAAATAAAATTTTGAGTAGCTAAAATTTGTCGCTTCTATTTGCTGTCAAAACATAGCAATAAAATATATATAAAAGAACATAGGCTCGATTATTTTTTTAAAGACTATCATTGAGGGCATCGCCTTTTTCGTTTGATTCTTCGTCATTTGATTTTTTTTTTGTTATAATAAACATAAGGGTTTGGACTTCCTGGAATGAGGGCCCATCCAAATAATCTCGATTTATTCTGCGCATTAAATTTTTTCTCACTTACTTGGACTTGCTGCTCTGTTTTTCTTCTTCACTATACAGGCCCACCTTGGTAGCACAGTAGACAATTGGATACATCGGACATCAGTAAAGTGCTAGAGTAGGCACTTAATTAAAACCCTTCTCAATGCAGCGCTCGTTGCTGTAATATGCTGCAACGGAGAAGGCGGGAAGTATGCTGCACACATGCGCACCACAGCACATTCGATAATGGATGCGTTTTTGATAGGCTTTGTAAACGTTCGTAGAAAGACCAATGAACGCCTCATAAGGACCCTAAACTATGCCCCGTTATACCTCACAAATGTTTAATCATATTGGAGGCAACCATCAGTGATGTATTGTAACCAAGGCGAGCTGTTCATGTGTGACGCGCTTCAACCATATATCCACTGAGATCAAGAAAGGGGCTTCATCACCCGGAAAAGAACAGCAATGTGACTTTTACTACTGCGGGCATAGCCTCTATGCTGTTCGATGGCGCAAGTTACTCCCAAACTTTATTTAACCTCGCATTTCTCAGTCAATAAGGCATCTGGAATCCCTCTATATATGACTTAGCAAGTTAGCTCGCAAGTCGGCCTCGTTGGCGAACATTCATGTTGAAAGGATACATACAGCGCGAAAATAACAGATGGTCGTGAACGGTAACGGACTGGACTCCCAGAGAAGGCAAGCGTAGCAGGGGGCGTCGGAAAGTTAAGTGGACGGACAAGTTAGGTGGACGGACGAAATTAAGAAGTTTCCAGGGATACGGTGGCCGCAGCTGGCTAAGGACAGGTTTAATTGGAGAGATATGGGGGAGGCCTTTGTCCCACAGTGGGCGTATAGTGGGGCTGATGATAATACACAGCGTGAAAAAGAACAAAGCATAAAGAAAACTGCATGGCAACTAAATTCTTTATTCTGAAGGGAACAGTAAATGAATAAGGAATCAAAATTCGCCGCATGTGCAGCTGGAAGATGAGGCAATCTTGGGAGGAAAAAAAAAACGAAAAAAAAGGGTAGTGCCCAAGGGAACACCCAACCGCATACCACGTGGTTTGCAGAAAACGAAGCTATTTCGCATAGAGTGCCACTTGGAGCTGGCTGACGAACATACCATTATTTTGAAGAATAAAGATGATGATGACAAAAATATCTCCACTGGAACTAATATTGGCCGTCGGTCCCCTATGCCGGGAGTCCATTTGAGCTTGCAGCCGCTCTTGACCTTTCGGTCAGCTCCTGCTGGACTTCCGGGTCTGAGCCGTACAGTATTTCCTCCTACCGCTCAGTCGTCGGTTCTTTTATCCTTTCTACTACTGTGTTGTTTTGGTGGGACCATATTGTTACGTGATGGCCAGCCGAAGAATGAGGCGAGATGACTGATGGCAATGAGATTATTTAATGGCCGCTGGCCTAGCGCGAGAGGTCCGTCCCGCGTCATTGCCAGCTTCGTCGTCTTCGTCGCAATATCATATGGTATATATAGGTCCGCCTCTTTGCCACAGTGCGCATTGTGGCTGATAGTCTTCTGGGTAGACGACGTGGAGTCCCTTTGGCATGGTTTACGCAAAAAAGCGTACAGGCGCTAAAAGAGGAAGACAAGCACACTCAAGACAGGACATGGCGCCTGTCCTGTCTTGAGTGTGCTTGTCTTCGTCTTTTAGCGCCTGTACGCTTTTTTGCGTAAACCATGTCAAGCTACAACCAACTAGCTCAAATGAAAGTCTTGCTGCAACATAGTCCCTTTGGGCTTGAGTATTTGTTTGTTTGTAGTTTCCTCTGTGGTATTTCCTGTTCCTTGCCAAGAATAAGGAATGCCTCCATAACCACTCACATGCGTTGATTCCGACAAGTGGCATTCCCGAAGACTGGCTTAGAAATGGCCTCATTATCGTACTCCGCACTGTGCTCAGTCACGCGTGAATACGCAGATTCTGGCGCGCCTTCTCGTGCTTGCTTAGGGAAATATTCAAGCTACGATCCGTTCGCCAATGTACACCTCGTGGCATGCACTTTTCATGTCACTAGGTAAACATTGGCAAGCGGATAGATGCCTGAATATTCCCCTAAAGAAGGACATGAAAGCGTCGTCAGAATTATCATATTCGCGCATGACTGTGCACAGTACGGACTCTGATAATAGGAGTGTTTTCAAGCCCCGCCTTGAGAAAGCTATTGTCCTCCAAGGCCACCAAGATCAACGCACGTGAGATATTATGGAGGAATTCTTTGTTCTATAAAATAAGATGTGATCCAGCCAGCTCTCAGTCACGCTCTACGGAAAGAAGGTGCGTTTTTGGAAAAACGTCTGATATGTCGTAGGCCATGACCTCAAGGAATATTTCTTTTTTGTTTCTTTGTTTAGCTCTTCTTTTCTTTGTTCTTTTTTTTTTGTACAGATTTCCTCATGCTCCTGTTCAAGACGCGCTTAACTCTGAGTTCGTATTGAAAGATTGTTTTCTTCAGAACAAAAAAAAAATTATTTGCGAGACATACTTTGTGTTGTGTTTTTTTTTGCGCTTTGTTCTCTTTTGCGTTTCGTGTATCGTTTCAAAATCTCACTTAGTGGCCCCCGTGAAAATATTTGTTGATGCTGGAATTAGCAAATGGAACCGATGGACTGGCACGTAATAGTGAATATAAACAAGCTTTTGGCCCCCCGTCATACCTGGAGCAAATTGGAAAGTGTTACCGAACAGGCTTACAGATCTATAATAGTTTTTGTGCTTGCATGGCGACAAAAAGAGCTGAAGGGGAGTTAAAGAAGCTTGAAGCAAAGTTATGCCGCGATGTTTTCCTCTTTCCTATCGCGATAGAGCTCCCATAGGACAGCACGTCAGCATCGATCAGCTTAAAAGTAAATTCGCGGAAGACAACTTGCACTTGAATACTTATTAATTACTCCATTTACTTTTCCTATGCATGAGCTCTCACTAGAAGGTCTTCGCATGTGATCTACCAGAGAACGTCACTGACTGCAGTCAGTTCCAGAAATAAAATTATTTCTAAAGGGGTCGTTTTGCAGCATCTTTGTACAAGGCGTCGAACTGCAGCTGGGTGTTTGCGAGATCACTGGCTATACTGCAGGCAGTAGAGGTGGTTTTATTTCCAAAGACGAATAGCGAAAGTCCTTTATGTATTGGCATTAAAGTACGTTGTAAATACCTTAGCGCGCTTAAAATTATCTTCAACGTCATGAAAAAAAAGGGCGAGAAATGAAGGGAAACAAGGCACACTTACAAGAGGATAGAAGCTGAGTACATACCTTTCTTTCACTCACCGCCAGTCAAGGATGAACGATACAGCATGCTCATAACAAGAAGGACTCTCAATACCAGTTATTTTCGGTAATAAGAGTAACGTGCCGTTAGTCCCAGACTCTTACCCTGTTCATTCAATGTCCGAAACCAAAAACTAGCCAGCCCAACTGTGAGATTATAATGATGTGTCTCTGTCCTTACTTATAATTGTGTTCTTTCTCGGCGCGCATCAGAAATACTCTGACATCATACCACCCATCCCAAATACCTATTCTACTCAACTAACGCTGGCCAAAATTTGTATTATCCCACAGCCTTCTGCTGTGGCGCGTTTGGAGCAGCCCATATGGCCTTTCTCGGAAGCGTCACTTAATCAATCAACACGGTTTTCTTCATACGATCTAGTCGACAGGTCCTTGTGAACCACCTTGATTATTAGCAGTGGCAGCAGCTGCATTACGTCCATCTAGAACAAAGGCTCACACTAAGCGTCGCTGAAAAGCCTCCGCCACAACCACCCTACCACAGCAAATTCTGTTATCTCATAACTTCGGCCAAATTTCAGAAGCCTCGACTATGTTTACGCTCTATTTGAATGCACTCAGTTACCCTAAAAAATTTGCCCATTCTGTTTATGCATTTCTGTTCAAGCCTGCGTCTGAAGGAAGAATAGTAGCAAGGAAAAGAAACCAGTTAAACTCTCGGCTTTCATTCAGCCATCCAACGGCATCCCAGAGTTACAGAGTGACCACAATGCGAGTCAGAGGAACGTGCGATTTTCGAAGCTCGTGCGCAATAACTGTTTCAGCCGGACGCAATTCGCGGACAAAGTATCTCTTCTTGGAAACGTGGTCAGAGCGTTTTGCTTTAGCGAACGCGCGCGCAGGCGTATTTTTGTTGAAGGTCACTCTTTCGCTTCGCTAGCAGCATATTCGTAGTCCAGCAAAGTGTGTTCTTCTAAAGACAATAGTCTGAAACACTCCATGCTGCCCATGTCATGTGACGTATCCCAACGCGTTTCAAGCTTCACTGAACCACGTATTATCAACTTGCACTTGCCTTCGCGCATTTGCACTTGTGAGCAAGCAAGCAGTACACAAATCAATGCCGCCCCTTAGTTTGTTGATGTGTGATAAAAGAAAAAATTTTCAAGGACAAGTCCATTCTCCTGTTCAGGATTTCCATGTGGGCCTTATGACAACTTCTTCTTTCTGGATTTGCCGATAATTCAACGGAACTAAACAAAATGCAATACTCTATTTTATTTTTAATATGTACTGAATTAGACTCCAGCCTTACACTTCTAATTAATAACGTCCCTTGTCTGCCTTTCAAAATAACTTTTCTTAACCACGAAGGGCTTTGGTAACAGCCTGCAGAAAGTTGGCGGAATATTCCAATTACGTTGGGAACACTAAAAAAAAAGAGGAAAACAGAAACGGCAACCTGTCCCTCAACAAACACAAGAAGGAGTTCAACTGCTTCCTTTAGAGACATTGAAAGGTTTCTATGACCGTAGTTAGCGACGCACGTACATGGTTCTGTTCTGTCAATTAGATAACTTTTAAGCACATGGATACGAGAACAATTAAAGCACCCATTGTCATCGGTTCTGGGCCACAGTATTAGACTGAATGCGTAAAACAGCATTTCGAATTCTCTGAACCGAAATAAATTTTTCTCGTCTTCTTTTCAACCAAGAATTATCAGCACAAAGGTAATTTACCATTTGCCTTGGGCATGTGATACCTTAAATGCTTTCGAGCACAAATTGCTGCTTCAAGACCCCTGAGACTAACATAGAAACTAAATCGGAAGTTGGGCTATTGCGGCGATGACAAGGCGGAATTACTCGACTAAATTAGCTTGCAAACTGGAACCCCACCCACCGGAAACTCTGCAATTGAATCCGGTTATCATGCATGACCACGACCACCACGGCCGAAAATCATGGGATGAAAAATATTGGTCGCAGTGTAAAGCCTAGAGATCTGGGTCAAAGTCATCGTAGCTGGGAACCAACTCAAGGACTGTCAGCGGAGCAGAAACTAGACAAAAACAATAGCAACGACGTCCGTATGAAATACTTCCGAATAATCAACTCAGAGAGAAAGGACACATACGTATTTGTAGAGTTCATGACTACACTGTAAAAAAGCACGTAAAGGAACCATCTGCTTCTCTTTTTTTTTTTTAATTCAGCGGTTACAGTGAACAATTTTATATTGCGCATTTGTGAGGTCTCCGTGAATGTGTGGGCTTATTACGCTCTGAATGAATCATTTGAAAGCAGAGCCTGCGAACTTTGTCTCTTGTGTTCGTATCTGGTCCCCGTTGCCTTGTTGCGCTAACATAGTCTGAGAATCTTGAACCGATTGGACCAGCAGCGATCTTTGTAGAGAGCAAATTTAATACCTGCAAAACAAGCGGTCTTCGCAGGGACTCCGGGGCAGGTGAGGCCAAGGAGGGCGGGTGCCTCTTCAACATTTCTGCAAAGAGTGGCAACCCCCCCCCCCCCCCGCCTTCCTACACTTGTTTGTACTCAAACCAGATTTCTCACAAATGCTTCAGTTCTAGGACGTCATCAATGCAATGCACAGTGGGACTGAGCTAGTAGTTATCGTAGCCAGTCGTAAAGCACTTCGTGTGAGAAACCTGCACTAGACTGTGCGCAAACTTGTATAGTGAGGCCGATCACTCCTCGAATTAGCCTAGACATGAAGAGGGAACGGAAGAAGCTAGTGAAGCGGAAGCCCATTAAAGACTTAGCGGTAAGAGGGAAAGTACAGGATATCGCTTAAGAATAGATATTCGGCTTTAACTGTGGACGATGGCCTTAATGTTCACGCTATGAACTATAATCTCACAGCTATCATCTAACAGCTGTGAGGGCTCCCAGGATCTATGAGTTCGAATTTCAGAATGACCTTCTGTATATATGGCAATATAAGCAGAATGACCCATAAAGTATGACCCATGTAGCTATGGCTTTATACCCTTAAGGCGGAGCTTAAGTGTCTCATCCAAGTTTTCTCCTTGTAAGTATAGCTGTTCCTCAGCGCTGCCCTTGTTCTTTATTCATGTGAATGAGTAAATTAAACTGCATCTTCCTTCATGACCTCCCTCACCATCTTTGAGAAACAATTCTGTCATATTTCTGGTTATTCAATGCAATTCCCTTATATGATCAGAAATTTTAAAAAGGCAGGCGTCAAGAAACAAACTACCGTCTTCTAGCGCGACTAAAAGCCCTGGTAGAGTCAGCCATTATGGGTGGTGCTGCAAGACTTGTTCCGCTAATTACAGAGTGTCCTTTAGCCTTCTACGTATGCGGAACCTGCATATGCAACGTGAGGCCCCACTAGTTGACATATTTGCCGTATACTGGGCCATATTCGCACTGTTTTCATTTTAAATGAGTGGCGGTCCACGTTAAGAATGATGGCATGATGAGTTTTCCCTAGTTCCCCCTTTACAAGTGCTTCGTTTCGGAACTGAATATGAAAGTATATATATTCATTAACATCCACGTCCGCATTGAGGTTGTTAACGAGCAGTTCCCCCTAATTGAAATCAGTTCAACCTGGGGGTTTCCCCCAAATGACGAGACGTTTCGTGAGTGGTTATAACAGTTCAATAAAATTTCTGCCCAGAAACCGTCATGAATTACGTGAGTAGAGTCTGTACTTATGTTTATATTCTACCGTAATGAGCATACTTACGAACTAGGACGTGTGACCACCCTCACGTTGACATTAGCATTCGTTATTTGCACCGCTGGGTACAGGGCAAGCTCCCCCTTTTCAGACACAAATACGCATAGGAATACCATTGCGAAGTATTCTATACCTACCGACTACAGAGCACGCCTATTAGGCGGGCGCCAAAGACGATCTAGTTATCACATTTGCATTTAAGCCCCTTTTCATGCCCTGCACCTGAGACACGTCTGGTGGAGACAGATCTTTTCTCCTCAGTCACCACAACCAAGTGTCGTGGCTATGCTCCGTCGCTCACGTAGCATTTTGCACACTGGGGCGTCTTAAGCAGTCGTGGCCTCGTGGTAGAGCACCCGCCTCGGCTACGGGAGGTGGTGGGTTCGACTCCCGCCGCCGGCCGGTTACCCACCGGTTTCCTCAAAATGGGTACAAGCCATTCCCCGGCCTGGTGCTCGGCTTCTCAGGGTGCATGGCTTGGGAAAGGAGCCCGCGCCTTCAAATCCCAACACTGTGTGAGGCTGACTTCACCCCCCTTATGTAATGCCTTCGGGCCTTTAAGGGACAAATAAATGAAATGAAATGAAATGAAAAATACCTGTGAGTTTGTGAACCACACCGCACAACACCACTGTCTCGACGCGGACATCACTTGGCACTCCACTAACATTTCGGGTTTTGTTGTTAGACATACTTATTTTCATTTCATTTTCATTCATTCACACTCAGAGCCGATCCCTTTTACAGAGAGAAATGGGTGATTAATAAAAAAATACATGTGTAGTAGGCAGAATAATGAAGATGAATATATAAAGCAGACTTGAAGACATCAGCTGCAGTGATGGACGCGACGGACGCGGGAAGGTGGTTCCACTCCGTGCTAGCCTTTGGAAAAAACGAATCAAAATTAAGACTTGTCCTGCAGCTTGGCACGCCAACTTTGAATCGGTGGTGCATGCGAGAAGAAAATTAAGTAGGGATAATGAAAACTGATTGCTTTATGTCTTGACTGTTGAATTTAGTTCTCTGAAAAAGACAGGAGCGAGAAATAGGACGCTGTAAGAGAAGGCCAGGAAGATCTAATGTGTTCTTCATAAGTGTTACACTTGCTGAACGGGAGGAGTCAGAAAGTATGAAATAAGAAGAGCGATTTTGAATGGATTCGAGGGCTTGTATAAGTGATTTGGCGTGGGGATCCTGGACAGAACAGGCATACTCTGGTTTCAGGCGCACAAGCGGCACAGGAACATTAGAAAATTACAAGGAAGGAACAAGTGTTCGGTTAGCATTATTAGCAACATTGGTTGGCGGTAATGCGTATGGCAAATACCTATAATCAGAGACAGAAGTTAAATTAGAGTCATTAAGGAAATAGGTGCATGAGAACTGGTTATGAGTAAACGTTACTGTCATTGCTCTGCACTTACCAACTCATAGTTTCATAAAGCTTCTGTGGCACCAAGTAGAGATGTTAGGAGATGTTAGTAGATCAGGCTGAAGGAGTGACTGCATCAGGAGGGTTAGATATTTGTCTGTGTATTACGCAATAATCAGAGTAAAGTCGGATTTGTGAATCAGTGGAATCAGAAATGTGGTGAATATAAATTATGAAAAGCAAAGGACCTAGTACGGAGCCTTGAGGAACTCCGCATTTTACAGTACAAACAGGTGAGTCACAGTCATTAATTGTAACATTCTAGGTGCAGCCTCATTCTATCGTTCTATCAGAGTCTATCAGACTCATTCTATCAGCCAACACCAGACATTTATTTTCTTTGTGCCACATTGCTAGTGAGCACTTTGTTGGCAGTTTTCCCCGCAAGCGATTCAAAGGCATTTTACACATGTTTTTATTTGAACACTGTCGGTGTAACGTTAACAGAAGGAGAGGAAGCAGCATCGGTCATAGCAAACTTGAGTTAAGTGCATTTATCTGATATTAAAATGCAAGAAATGCACATCGGAAGAACAGAACGCTCACAACAACAAATAGTGGCCTATTTGAGCGGCAGAATGAACACTAAGTGAGCGAAAAGCTAATCTTAGTAGCTTACAATTTTGGGATATTCGAAGCTTTTTTTTTTTTCACGAATGTTGGACATCCCAAAATTGTAAGCTACTGTTGTGCATATATTGAAGGTAATGGTCTATTCTTGCGATGTGTAGCAGAACCTTTCTGTTTAAAGTTTTGAAATTTAAGACTGCCATAGAAAACCAATGAAGAACGCTATGAGAGCCCGAAGGAGCCAAGGATGGCTCATAACAACAGTGATTAGATGTCATTCAAGGTCATTGAGAAATGTTGCCCTGAACTCCGTTCCGATGACGATGACAGTGTTAATTAAGATTGAGACATTCCAGCGCAGGAAGTATGGAGCCATTGCGGGGGGCGTCGAATGTGAGGAATCATTTGACTAAAAGAAAGCTCGAGTGAAATATCACCGGAACACTCCGTGAGAATTGTACTTCGTACTTAGAAACAGCGCGAAGAAACGCGGACACCACGAAGAAACGACACACACGAGCGCTGACTCACAACTGAATTTTTATTTTGAAGGAAAGATGCTTAAATAGAAGACATGAGAAGGTGGTTAACAGGGCTGCTGCAGCGATAACCGGCAATCAGTGTGGTCGCGTCACAAAATTTCAAAAACAGGAACGAACGAAGTAAGCGATAAAAAGACAGTGTAAAGAGCCGCAAAAAGGTGGTCAGGTGACAGTAACAAAAACAAGACCAATGAAAAATTACTCAAAAGTGGGGGGGGGGGGGGGGGGGTGCGTTAAAACCATGAGGGACACAGATGGGAAAATACAAGTGAATACATAAAAAATGAAAGGCGTAAAAGCTTTAAAAACGTTCCCCCCCCCCCCCCCCCCCCCCCCAAAAAAAAGGGGGGGGGGTTAAAAGCGTAAAAATCTTAGAAGACGCTGCGGAAGGTGAAACAAGATAAAGGCACTACCAGCAAGAGATCATTGAATCATTTAGCTGTAAGTGGCGCAAAAGAAACCTTAAGTGTTCATAAAGCCACCCAGAAAATTCAGCTCTTTTTCCGAAAAGGAGAGGGATGCAGTGCTCGCGCATTGTTCACCAGCATGATGAATTTGGAGGGCTTTGACGATTTACCTCGTCAACGTATCTCATCCTCGGCATATAGTGGTGCAACGATTAAAGTCAGGGGTGCAGATTCTTTCGGAGTCGTTTTCTGTGATTTTGCACTTCTTACAGTGCTTAGCCAGGTGCCCAGAAATGGCTATACTTTTTACGTTGTTTTGATGTTCTTGGAGACGGATATTGATGCACCTTCCCATATGACCTATGTACCTCTTCCCGCATGACACTGGGACAGGGTAAATTATTTCTGAATCACATTGGACATACTGGTCAGAGTGTGAAGCTGCCAGTCCACGAAATATGAAGCAAGGAGTGGGCGTTGCTATACCTGCAAAACATATATATAGCCCCGTGCTACGCAGTCACCTCGTGCGGTGATCGATGCACCGGGCCCACTGGAACAAAAAAATAGACGTTCATACAGAACTTGCTGCAAAGCCTGGAACAATACATTTTCCTAGCTTTCTGGGCGTGCATGTTTTCTGGTCCGAACACAATGGCATCCCCTGAAACTGCTGCTGATGTCGTAGAGGTCTGTGCACAAGGAAGCCCTTCGGGGTAATGCGCTGGGGCAAGCGCTGCGTACAGCTGCGGCGAAAGGAACAAATTAAAAATTTCGGTTTCTTTTTCTTCATGTGCTGGGCTTCACGGCGCACAGCAAAGCGAATGGCGAGTGGAAAGGCTTGCAGTTTTGATAGCCTTCCGCTGGACGGTCTCCCAGTAAATCGAGCGTTGAGCTGACGGAATGACGACCACAGTTGGACGATGACAATACGGAGGAACCCACTCGGATTTCCTTTGTCCTCGAAGACGTTGCTTCAAGGGTGACGCCAGTTGGGAGAGCAGTGCCGGACGCAAAGGCGACTACGTCAGGATCGGGGTCTTCATCCGGCGTCAACGACGGGATGCAGTCGTCCACTAAACTGCGGCCTCGAGGGTGACGCCAGTGTAATGTGTTGTCGGTAACAGCGGCAGCCTGCGTGACTCTACTGAACTTCGGACACGACGCCACCAGCTAGGTGTCAAGGTGTCGCGAAAACATTTGACTGACGTCACCATCTCACAACAGTCAAGCTCGACCACTGCAAATCGACCGAAACGCGAAGCTTGCGTCACGAAGGGTATACTCACTCGGACGTGTTCGCATCGAAGCCTCGTCTGCTCGTGCATGTGACTTATGAATGTGTGATTTTCGAGAAGCCATGTTGCCTCGACTGTTGCTGGTGTTAGTTGTTTCCGTGGTGTGGGCGACGCAGACAGAGACGGAGACAGAGGCGGAGACAGAGACAGAGACCAATAATGATTATTTTCCCTCGTGGTTGATTGAATCAACCAAAGAACCCGATGACCTTGATACCCATATCATAAGCTCCCGAAAGCCCCTCATCACAGGGAAGGTGAGTGCCCACAGGTGTGCTTGTCTCGTGTCAGCCGCGGCGGAGTTGGGCTGCACAAACGCGTCGTGTCAGATTTTGTTCACTGACATATGTGTTTTACTCGTCCTGTGATTCGTTAGCCAAATGAAATAATTATATTTTCTATAGGTTGACAGAGAATAATTTCGGATATTCTCCTTGGCTAGAAGGTGCGAATAGCAGCTTGGCTATGGCTTCAAGAGTCATTAAATAAGACAGGGGTAGACGCATATTTGCTGGATCAAAGATAAAAAAAATAGCGTCGAATAAGCAATCACAGGAGTACATATTCTGAGTACAAAAATTTCAGCACATATGCAAGCATATTATGCAATAAATTCAAGGATACTGAAAGATTAAGAACGTGCACAATGTAGATAGAGCAGAAGATACATCTATAACACTGAAACAATGAAGTGTTTGCGTCTAGCATTGTTGTCAATAACCTCAGGTCACAATACCTTGACTCAACTATTATAATTAAATTGATCTTTTACTTTCTGCTTTCCGGCCAATAAACTTTCCAGTTCACAAAATTATTGTAAGCGTTCGTCTTGATCTACACTGCAAGTCTGTATTTTGTTAACTTGGCTCTAAGAGATTTCATAACGATTTCTTATTTGGTCAGCATACCCGCTTCAGAACGGGTGTTGCTCTTCTGTTGCAATAAATTATTTATTTTTTGTTTAACACCTTCGGAAATCACTATGTAATGGATGCGGTCGTTCTATAGTAGTTTCGTTTGAGGCACGTAGGTATTTCACAGTTCAAGAGGAAAAAAGCCGCAGCGAGCAAGCGCTCAATATGCCACTGCGCTCTCGTAAGTTGTAAGCATTTTAAGTTGTGATGATAATGATCGTGAATTTTTTATTGCGCAAG
Source organism: Amblyomma americanum (assembly GCF_052857255.1). Taxonomy (NCBI): domain Eukaryota; kingdom Metazoa; phylum Arthropoda; class Arachnida; order Ixodida; family Ixodidae; genus Amblyomma; species Amblyomma americanum. Next base: position 8,051,163 of record NC_135506.1, on the reverse strand, counting down.
AGCAGCTGCGGCCAAAGAGTGCCGGGGCACAAGGTTTTTTTCGTTTTGCTCAAGATGTGGTCAAAGACCGATTTCCCAGGCATTTCTCCCTGAATAAGCCGAGCTCCAGGCCAGGGTATGCTTGGACCCATTGTAACACCGGTGGGTACCCGGTGGCCCTGGGGATCGAACCCGCGCCTCCAGCATGCGAGGTGGTTGCTCAATCAATAGACTACCGCTAGGGTTCAATTTCTGTTGTGTGTTGTGTTGTGTTGTGTTTTATGGCACATAGCTAGGGTTCAATTTAAGGGGTAGCTACGAGTGTTATCTGCGGACACGAGCAGATAATTTGACATCACCGATGTTTGCTTCAAAAGTGCTTATTGAAATAACAAATGAAACTCCTGTAATTCCTTTTCAAAAGACCGCCAACAGCTTTTCAGATTAAAATCTTTCCGCAAGCTTAAAGGGATGTCCTGCTGTTTGACGTGTTCGCGTCATATACATATACGCAAATCTGTGTATTCGATATCGACCTGCACAGGGACACATTTACCGCCGTTGAGATATGAAACTGCTTCTTCTTCAGCAGGTGTCTGTTGAGTAACCAAAATGCTTGTGAAGTGTCACTCATGTTTTACTCGGTAAGGAAGTTTCGCGTGTGTTAAAATGTAATGATTAAAATTTTGATTAGCACATGGCTCACTGGGTGGCATATTGTTATCTCACCAAGTGGTGGTCACTGAACCAGGCCAAATATCAGTTGGAGTTCTCGACCTTAGGCGGAGCCCGATTCATAGTAAATGACCACAGACTATTACAAAAAGAAGTAGACGTCATTTACGAATATTTGTGCGAGTATAGGATGAAAATAATAATTAAATTCAGGGCTTACAGACGACCATAACGTGCGACTGGATGAAAAACTTAAGAAAGTGGCGCATTGGTGACTTCCGAAACGTTGGCTGATTGTCAGTTTGTCCAGGGACTGCAAAGTCCTCCTTACCCTTAAACAGGTTCTAGGAAGGAGTTAAAGCTGGCACGCGTGCGTGGCTGATATCTTAAGATTAAGTGGGACTCACTCGAGGGATGGGGCCGCTTACCAGTAGCGACCGAGTCATCCAACTGGCTGTAAAACTTAAATGACTCAAAGAGAGAAGACAGCAAGAAGGAGATTCCTAACTACACAAGCCAGATTGAACAAGGGTCGAGGGGGAGCCTTCGTCCGCTAGGCTAACGGCTGAGGGCCCGCCTCGATCCTTGTTCATGTTGTTTTGTGTTGTTAATTGTTAGAAGTTTTACGATGAGACAAGGCAAAGAACCCAGTGATAGAGAATAGACCCTTTCCTTCCACCGTCCACTTCCCCCAAAGAATAGAAGCTACAGTGCCGTCAGCTGCGCAAGCGAACACAAAGGCTGCTGCGGAGTAACAATACAGCGCTGGCCGGGGAAATCTTCCATGCTGTACGACCACTCTTCGCTGTCAAGGCATGCCCAGTAGTGTGCGACAGCCAGTGTGGCTATGATGGTTCGAAAAGCAACCAGAACAAATGGACCTCCTAACTTTGCACTCCTCGTGAACCTTGGTTGCACGTGTTTTTAATAACGAGTGGTGTGGGGTGGGATGCAGTCGTGTTCAATCATGAGCCGTCAGGGATGCGTACGCATTTTTGAGTCAGCATAAAATTGGAGATTTCGCTACAAGGCGATCTTAATTGTGATAGGATTAGTAGGGCCATCAAGGCAAACACTGCCCGGCGATGGCGGCGTCGGTGGCATAGGTGTCTGTGTGAAACCTCCACCTCCCATGTGTAGTTTAGGAGGATTTGCGTCTCTTCACCTGCCACCTGTCAGCCTTCCCCCTTGCTCTTATCCACTTCTTGGAGAGAGGAGGGAGACGCCAGACGAAGAATACCCGTGATAATGTCTAAGAAGGAAATGACTCAGACAGCAGCAGGCTTCCGTGCGAAATGTGCAGCCTCCCGTCTATCTGTGCAAAAACGAGGCTTGCGGGAGCTATTCCTTCTCATATTGTTCGGGAGAGCAATCTAGGACTCACAAACCCCTCACAAAGCAACAACTGCCAATGCAGTGGCGTATCGCTTAACCGCACAGCCACTGCGCCGGTAGTTTGGTTTGGATTGGTTTGATTTGTAGGGGTTTAACGTCCCAAAGCAACTCAGGCTATGAGAGACGCCGTAGTGAAGGGCTCCGGAAATTTCGACCACCTGAGGTTCTTTAACGTCCACTGACATCGCACAGCACACGAGCCTCTAGAATTTCGCCTCCATCGAAATTCGACCGCCGCGGCCGGGATCGAACCCACGTCTTCCGGGTCAGCAGCCGAGCGCTGTAACCACTCTGCCACCGCGGCGGCCCACTGCGCAGGTAGGGATGTGAGAACTGGCCGCGGTCTGACGATGTGACCCATTTTGCGTAATTAGGTGGTCATAAATGAAACAGAGTCATAATTGGAATAGATTGTAGAGTGAAATACAATGTACTCTGAATTGGAATAAAATCAAAACTGCAATAGATGGGCAAGTGAAAGAAGGTTGCCATCTCATTTCCTCCGCATCAATCCAGTTAATTGTGCGTAAATTTGTTTCTTTGCTGAGGCAATAAACAATGTACCCTGTATGTTCATACAACTTTTGCACAAGTTCCCAAACACGCTTCATATAGGACCACAGCCAAGCCATGTTCTTGATCTCTCATCGTACTGTTGGCGCTTAAGCTTAATACAGTGACGTGAGCGGTCTTCCTCGAGAGCAACTGGGTTATTTTGCTTTACTAGGTGACTGCTGCCGAAGGGACTTTATGGGTCGCAGACATTTAGCAGCCATCACATCCCGAATACCTCGTTTTTAACAGGAGGTGCGCGACACACTCTGGACTACTTCTGTTCTTTTTCTTCCCAAAAATCTAAAGCCGCCCTGTCTTCACTGGGTAACGGGAACGTGGGACGAAAAATCGACTAAGACGCTCCGAGTTTCGCTTCCGACAGTCAGTTAGCGTGCTTCAGAAAGATCTTATTAGGCTGCTGTGTACCATCCGGTACATCCAGGAATATATAGCGAGCCAAATGTAAAAAAAAATACTGTAACTAGAACTTCATTGAACTTCGACGTACTGCAAGTAGATGCAAATACTTACAGCCCACACTTGTAGTACGTTCCCTGCAAATATGGTTCAGTGCTCGCCAGTCACCTCTTTCTCAAGGGCATTACATAGTGTGTCCTGTCACACAGAAATGCCTTTCACATTGTTCAAACGCTCTATGTATATGTATTTTGTTTTCTATGTGTTATACGCATTATTTCTATGCTAGCGTTCCTTCGAGCAGGTGTAAGTTGTACTGCAGAATAGCGTCTTACTGTGTAACACCCACTCCTGCATAAGGATCAGAATTCTATTCTTCCTGTGTAAGGCCTAGAGCACAGGCTGGCAGTATGTGATAAGCAGCAACCATTAGCCCACTGGCAATCATGCCGGTGCTTCTTTTTATCGGGTTATCCGCTAACCAAAGAACGAGTGCGGTATTATGTATAGTCAAAAGTACAATTACGCGAAATCCTAACTGTGCTTCCAAAAATGAAGTGCTAAAGCATAAAGCAGGATTATATCATCACGCCGAACAAAGATATGCATCTTGAACGAATGAAACAGCGAAATTAAAACCAAAGACCAGTTTCACTGTTTTGTTCTTTCAAGATGCGATACCAACTCACCCACTGTGCTATGCTGCTATAGATATGCAATGTTAGTATGAGCAATACAAATAATTAATAACTGCACAGCGAATAAACAAGACGACTTCAGAGTGGACAAGTAATGCTACGTGGCTGTTACGAACTTTAGAACCACTTTGCAAGGAGCTGGTTTAGGGACAAAAGGTTTCATTTCCGCAATACATTTCTTGATCTTACGCCGTCGAAAAACAGGAGGCAAACTGGTTTGCTACAAACAAAATTTTATTTTTATATATGTGCCCTTGGTGCATGCAGACCACACAGCCCTTACTAAAATGGTCTATAGACAGTCTATAGACTTCTTATTGACTCTATTGCCTTCCTATAGATATTTATTTTTGTCTATTCGTAGTCTATACGCTGTATATAGACAAATGTCTACTAAAAGTATATGGCCATAAATCTTGTCTATAGACTGTCTATGAGATTTTTATTGCCTATAGCCTGTCCTCTAGGGTTTGTCTACAGAGAGTCTATAGACTTTATAGACAGAAGTATATGGAAAGTCTATAGACTGTCTAAATAAATTTTTGTAAGGGAGTAGGCTTCAGCAGGAAACATCTAGGAGACAACAATTAGGCTTTCGCTGTGTTCAATGACTGTAGCAGCTAGCGATCTTTTCCCAGAGAGAGAGAGAGAGAGTGAAATAGGCAAGTAACACCGTTGCTATATATACGCTTTTCCTTCCTCCACCAGGTGAAAGGCGGCACGATCTGCCTCAACACGGACGAGTGTGGCCGCGGCAAATGCTGCCTGCGTCGATCGAAGAGTCCCCGGCGTCGGTGCCGACGGCTGCAGCGGGCTGGTGAGCGCTGTACCGAGGAGCAGATGATGGGCGGCTACTACTACGGCTTCTGTCCCTGCAACAGGCACTGTAAGCGGCCTCCTTCCTCGGTGGTGAAGCCCCATGTTCCATCCCCTCACTTAAGAAGCTGCCGTGGCTTAACTTTCCTGAATGGCTTCTGCTGCTGCTACGCCTCTAATTCGTTACCGCTACAGTATACAGGAGTTACGTGCAGCTTCCTTTAAGAACGGTTCGCTTGCGGTGACCGATGGTTGCGAAAATACCGTGCTTTATGATGGTGCCATACTAAGCTCTGAGAATGTGGCCCCAAGCGTAATATGACCATCGACCTCATTATCACGGTCTTGTCCGATCATTAAGAATAGATGTTACCCAACGTTCCGAAAACGCACGAACAAAATACCATCATATCTTTCTTGATTAAAGCAGCGCCACTGCAAATGTTTTAAAAATCGATGAACTTAAAAAGGGTCGAATGTGTGGAACTTGCAAGTAAAGCATGCGAGATCCTTTCGGCATAGCGTATGAACTGGTGACGTAGTCACCGATTGAAATAGAGACGGCCATCAAGCTTCTCCGCAGCGCACAGCTCCAAGTGAGGATGGGGGGGAGGGGCATCATGACGTCATCGAAGGCACCAGTACATTTCAAGCGCATAAACGCTTGCTTTAAAAAAAAAGAACCAACGCCATCGAAGGCTAGCTAAGGCCTCCGAATGTTACTCGGCAGCATCCAACTAGGCAGGGCAGGGTACGGTTGGCGGCAGCGAACATTTAAATCTTACCTTCCGTGACGTCACACTGAGCTTCTCCGCACTCGTCTGGCACTGTGAGGAGAAGCCTAAAATTTAATCGCCGACTACGCCACTATTCTAAATGCTAGCGCAAAAATATACACTTATTATATACTCTATTGCCTTCCAATAGATATTTATTTTTGTCTATTCATAGCCTATATAGACTGTTTATAGACAAAAGTCTACTGATAGTGTTTGGCCATATATCTATAGATTATCTATAGATTGTCTACAGGGTTTGTACTGCCTATAGGCGGTTCTCTATGGTTGTCTATAGAGAGTCTAAACACTTTATAGGCCGAAGTCTATGGACAGTCTATAGACAATCTATAGATTTATGGCCCTGTATAGGATGTGTATTGCCTATTGACTGTTCTCTAGGATTGCCATTGAGAGCCTACAGACTTTATAGACAGCAGCCTATGGACAGTCTACAGACTACTCTCTATAAAGGGTTGCCTATAGAGCGTCTATAGACTTTATATACAGAAGTCTATGGACAGTCTAAAGACTGCCAAAATTTTTTTTTGTAACGGAGCACATGTCTGAATCTTTCAGCGACAACCGCTGGGGTCGATGTTCGCAACTTGCTATGGCGCTCGTCCACGGGAGTTGGCGGACATGGGGATGGGTGCCATTGTGCAGGGACAATAACCTCTAGTAGCAGACTACGAAAAAAAGTTTGACTCATGGTCTCCAAGGGGGAAGACCTCTTTGGGCGGATGACTGAGAACAATAACAACTTGAACCTGCTTAGGCTATTCCGCAACAATAGCCTCGGCGATTTCTTAGCGTAGCAAGTAGGCCCAAACATTAGCGTATGGCAAACCTTCGAATGAAAAAAAAAAGATTTCTGAAACACTCAGGTATTAGCACATTCTAGCGCTAGCTCTAAAATCAAAATGAGCTCCTGAGGGAAGAATGGGGATTCCAAAAACAAAAAAACTGCGCTGTTAATGAACAGCAAGCCGCACTAAACAAGCAGAACTAGTGGCCTGTATACTTTGAGAAAGGCTGCACTCTGTCGCTTCTTTATTATCTGTTTACTTTCGGAAGCTGAGCAGGGACTCACCGCAGTATCACAATTCTGCTTACCGTTCTTAGTTGGAATATACCATCACCTAATTTCGCCTAATTTAGGCTTGAGTGGCAGTAGCTATAACCATACAAGAGAACAAGTGGCACGTCTGCTGTTGTTGTGCAGGACAGCGCATCCTACTGTGCGCAAGTGCAACTGATATTATCGTACCGTGCCCACCAAGCTGTAAACAAGAGAAATTACTGTTAGTATCGCGTAGAGCAGCGCGTCATGCTTTGCACAACAGGAACAGCTGACGTTATTGTGCAAGATAGCCCATCCTGATGTGCACAACTGGTAAAACTGATATCATCGTGCAAGACAGAGCATCCTGCTGTGCGCAAATGGAACAACCGCTAAAACTGCGCAGAACAGCGCGTCCTGATTTGCGCAAATGGAACAACTGATATCTTTGTTCAGGACAGCGCATCAGCAGTGCACAAGTGGAACAACTGTTATTATTGTGCAGGACAGCGCATCCTACTGGACACAGGCTTAGCAGTGGCAGTGCACTGTGCCGGCGCTGCTGTCTTTTGTGCCGCTCGTTCTATCCAGCTGTTGCGAACAGAAAGAAGAAATTTCTTTGTTCTTCCCGAGCGTCGCTGAGCTCGAACAGCAGTGTTTTTCGGAAGCGAAATTCGTGGCTAACAAAGAGAAATTGAGCGACGCTACACGTGCGGCTGCATTCGTGCGCGAGAGAAAGGGCACTACATTGATCTTACTACATTTCACAGGAGGTTTTCTTTAACGTAAGAAATGAAATGGAAGCATTCTTTTAGGGCTAGTCAAGTTGCTCGCTGACTACGTTGACTACCAGGGGATGTCCTGCAGTAAACTAACGCAGGCAAACTAAGCGTAGGTAGCATACGAGCCGCAGAAGTGAGACAAAACCTAACTTTAAGGACATCCAAAGTATGGAGACTGAAATGCATTCGTATAACAGCCAGTTTGTATAGTAATGCTTCAGTGCGTCCTTCCCTTTCTTGGGCGCGGCAAAATCACGAGAGGAATGAAGGGTTTTCAAGTACTCATGAACCGCAGACATCTGCAGCCGACTGAGTGTTGATACAGTCCCTATGTTTCTGTTTTGTCATTTGTGTTTTTTTTCTACAATGCTGGGTATACTTAATTCAATCTATACAGCAGCTTTGCTCGATAAAACGGCTCTGCTGTTCACACTCACAGTTCTTTATTTATATTTGGAGGTATCTGTGAACTTCCTTGCTGTTCATACCGTCTTCGTCCTGCTCCATTTGGCATCATCCTGAACCCCGGCAAACTTTCACGCCTTCACACAGAAAATAAAATCAAATCTCGCTTGAAACTGACCACACAGTCGATTGCATGCGCAAAATAAATATGCCTGGCTACGATCATGAAGGCGACTTAATTGCTTTGCTGTGTACCAAAATGCACTTTTCTTTGGCTTGCCTTCCTTTACAAGAGGTCATGCCTACAGACTGTAGAGTTTCTGTTGCCACTAGACTAGTCTATAGGATTTGTCTACTGAAAATTTATAGACATATAGATAAACGTGCATGGACAGTCTATAGACTGTATAAAGAAATTTTTAAAAGGTACCTTCAGGAAACCCGGAAATTCTGAACAAACGCTTAAGGGCTGCTGCCACCACGTGCCGAAGGCATATGAACATTCAAAATTACCGCGGCAATTTTATGTATTCGTTACGCCCAGTTGATTTCCTAGGGAACTAGTCATTGCTACTACAGAGGCTGTTTTACGTTATATTTTGCAGCGTATCAATATACATCACTCATCAATAATAATAGTGATGCAATATGCATCACTATCAATATGTCCGCGCGGCATCACCCAACACTGCTTTTTCTAAGGACTATATTTAGAAACCTGCAATAAGGACTAAACAACACCACTAATAATAAATTTACCATAACGGTAATGAATAAAATTTCTCTAAAATTGAAACTTGAAAATATTCCCAGTGAGTTCATCATCACCATCCGGACTACACCCACTGCTGGGCAAAGGTCTCTCCCATGTCTCTCCAATTAACCTTGTCATTTGCCAGCTGCGGCCACCATTTCCCCGCAAACTTCTTAATCTCATCCGCTCACCTAACTTTCTTCCACCCCCTGCTACGCTTGCCTTCACTTGGAACCCACTTCGTTACCCTTACGCACCAGCTGTTATCTTGTCTTCGCATTGTGCCCTGCCTAAGCCCATTTCTTCCTCATGATTTCGACTGGGATGTGAAAGTGAATTTTTTTATAGCGAAATTTATTGCCACAGGGCATCAATAATGGGTGAAGGTGTGATGAAATATGTAGTAGTGATTAAGTGAATGGAAAAAGCAAACTGATTTGATGAAGTCCAGTAGAGAACGATGGTACGGTCCCTGCGTCCAGGCAATGTATAAAGCAGGGTTGCTTGGTGAAAGACCCGCTACATTCAGGTGCCGGATCCTTGTAGGCTTGAGTGAAAGTGAGTTACGTAACGCTTTTGTCCGCAGCCGTCAGATGGAGGCAATGTATAATGCTCAGGAAAGCTGGGCATGATGGCTATTGGCTAATGTGCAGTTATACGCTGCAACTACATCGGTAGGTTATGCAAACGTAAGAGAGAAAGAACTTCATTGCGGCGCGGCAGTAAGTGTCGAGGATATCATGCGTCAGAGTCAGCACGGCCAGCTAGTCCCAGGATGGCCAGGGTCGCCAAACTGGCCCAAACCTTACGCTAATCTGGGACATTCGCTTTTCCTATACCATGTTGCCATGGAAACACAGGAGCTATAATGCTCTAAATACGTAGTGCACAGCGGCTTATGCGTCTTGGCTCGCGTAGAAACGCAGCTATTGAAAACGCTGCTGCGGTTGTCCACCTAATCGCTTAAGGGTGGATAATCCGCTACCTTTTAGTTGCCCTATCAATCACATGCTAAAGGACAGTTGAACTTATTTTAATTATTTAGTGCAAAATTAATATGCCATTTAATGTGAAGCGAAGAGAAGGGTAGGAAGACGGGATGTTATCGTTTGTTTTATCGCTCTTCCTTAACTTCTTCGCGCGCACTTCGCCGCCAAGACTGTGTACTTAATATTGGTGATTGACTTACCGATGCCTTTTATTTTCACGTCTTAAATATTGCCAGTTAACATGTTCCTCGTTCATACCGCCCTTCTTCCTCTTTTTTCTTTATTAATCTTCCCTAAAGAACGTTCGGTTCTAGCTCCAGAGATTGATCAGCATCTCTCCATCCAGATGAATTTGTAGCGAAATTGAGCAGAAATCCATTGCTAACTGACCATAGTATCTGGATCAGCGTGATGGCGTGCGGTTTCATATCAGCGAAATTAGGCTGACACTCTTTTTTCTGGTGCGACAAGAACCTCATTTCTCCGAAAAAGAAAAGTTGCAAACTAAAAAACCCCGAGGGGAAGTTAAATTAATGTATATGTGTGCTTTTATTTTACATGTAGCCGAAACAGTCTGCCACGGACTACTTGAATTCATTTTGACTCAGCCTAAAATGAATAAACTTTAAATCGCTTCATGATGTAAGTCTGTATGCAGGCACGCTAGTTCTCAGCCATAGTTAACTATGAACTCTCATGTTCAGACGTGATTATTCTTGCGGTTGGTTTCAAAGACTACGAGTCCATATACTTAAGGTGGAGGAGAAACCAGCACACGGCTGAGGCCTTGCACTCTCTTGGTTCTAGTGGCCGTCGAACTTTTCGATGTTATTTTCTCATAATTATGCGTCATGACTACTCCCATTTTCTTCTTTCTTGCAGCCGTTTGCATGTACGTCAACGGTACTCAGAAATGCGTCGAAAAGAAAGAGCAACGGCCACAGAAGCCGGTGCCTCTGCCGACAGTTCCTCCGAATAATACCAACCAAACGCAACAAGAATCGCAAGAAAGCCAGGAGAGCCAGGAGGTCCAACAGACACCCAAGAAACCCCGTTTTAACCTTAGCGGTAATAATTTCCCCGAGATTCCTGATTTCCTCACGCACAAGTTGCGGCCCACTGCTACACCAGTACCTGTTCCAGTAACGCCTTCATCTGCGCCAGCTGAAGGGGAGGGCCCAGCACCGTCAGTACCCACAGTGCCAGTTCCAGCCGGACCACCGGAGATTCCTGGTGGCACAGCTATACCTCCACTGCCATATGGTTTTACACTTGTTCCCAATCAAGATGAAGAGGAGGAGGGACTTCCGGGGCAGGGTACCGTACCTGAGCTACCACCACCCCCTATGATGGCTCCTCAAGGGCCTCCAGTCGTCGAGGAACAAGGACTACCGGGAGAAGGAGATGTGCCCCAACTACCACCACCACCTCTGCCACTAGACAATTCCGAAAAGGACGGAGCAGCCTTAAATAGAACTTCACGGTCAGCGCAGCCACCACCCGATGCCCTCTTGGAAGAACAGTCGCTGGTTGCTTCACCTGTGCAAAGCGCCGTTGACGGCCCTCCTTTCAATTTCGACGCTCTCGATGGAAATCAACAGCGAATTCTTTAGGACATCTAATCAAAATGACACTTGTTCCCGGCCTAACAACGCGTGACTATGTCTTTAGGTCAAATATGCGTCGGTTTTGCAGTTGCAAAATATCTTCATACTCTAATTTGGCATAAATCGTTACGCTCATGCCACCCTGCAAAGAAACTTTCCAGCTGCACAAACGTCGGCATCGGGCGTTGTTTTTAATTCCCAACTTAAGCTCTACACTCTGTGATGGCTGCAGAGACTCAGGACCTAGCAACCATTCCCATAGAGCAGCATTATTTGTCATGCTATAACAGAACGTGCCAAGAGCGTTTAAGCAATCGCATGTGAGAGGCCATATAACCTTAGGTACTACATGTTAATTTCCCAGCCGCCACCGTAATCGAAGGCGAGTTTGACAGAATTTCGTGTAGTCGGGTCGGTACATGACGAAAACACAAAAAGCACCGACCAGAAGACAAGCGAATTGACGTTTAGGCTCACTCACGGGAGCTCTTGTGGGAAAGCCGAAATGTCACTTGATTTTATTTAGTCAACACCTTTCTATTTTCGTCATGCCAACGCCTTCGTTGGCTTCTCTAGTATTACAAACCCAGAAAGCAAATTTTCACCCTAATTGACGGGATTACTGTGGTTCAACTATGGCCTATGAGAGAAGCACTATACTAGTTCTATACCATCATTTTTTAAGTAAATTTAAAGTGTCGGCCCGCTTAGATAAACACTAAACGTGTTACACTAGCATCCCGTAAGGTGGCGACGTGCTTATCTGTCTTCACATATTGCCTATGTGCGGCAGGTGGAACAGCTGAACAACACCCAGTTCACATCAGCACCCCATAAAACTGCGTTTCTAGAAAACGTATCTTAGCCTCCTGCCCTTCATGTCAGAAACGCTTTTAGGGCTCAAGTGCAGGTTTTTTTCCCGGCCAACATTTCAGACCATAGTTTGGGACAACACCTTAGCATGCGCACTGCAGAAATCACCTGGAACTCGCTTGAATAAAATGCAAAGGCTTCTATGAGCAACCGGTGGTAATCAATTTCTGCATCAGTTGCATTCTGCGCATTCTTTCCAAACATCTAGAGCAGACTGTGCATTTATATTAAATATCGGTGCATGCCGGCGCTTGTCATTGAGATATTGCACCAGCAAGCTTCTCTTGCTGTGGTATTGTTGAAACAAGTCTCGCTGCACTGTCACGTAGAAGAGAGGCTATTTCTAGACAGAAACGAAGGAAATACCTGGTGCAGATGCGGTGACCAGTACGACACACGCCAGTACTCGCAACAAATTGACGATCATTTCTTGAAGTAAGAAACTAGAACTGCCGCTACTTGAAAGCAGGAATTGAACAATATTGACCTGTAAGGTTTGGTTTATGGTTTATGGGGGTTTAACGTCCCAAAGCGACTCTGGCTATGAGGGACGCCGTTGTGAAGGGATCCGAAAATTTCGACCACCTGGGGTTCCTTAACGTGCACTGACGTCGCATAGCGCACGAGCCTCTAGAATTTCACCTCCATCGAAACTCAGCCGCCGCGGCCGGGATCGAACCCGCGTCTTTCGGGTCAGCAGCCGAGCGCTATAACCACTCAGCCACCGCGGCGGCTTGACCTGTAAGGTATATTCCAAAATCGGTCGGCAAAACTACCGTAGCGTGGCTCACCTTTCAGAAACACTGAAATTCTTCGTTCAAGCGTCTTGTGTCGGAGTTGTTGCATTAGCAAGGGGACGTTGAGTTCGTCATATGTTTGTATGTCTAGCACGTGGCGGCTCGAGTACTACACAATGCAGGTGCCATGTAGTAGCACAGAAGCGCCAGAACTTCGGTCAGACAGGCAGACGTTACAGGGATTAAAATTCGCTCAAGAAGGCGAAGGCACTACAGAATTGAGAAAAATGCTGCATCGGTTCAGCTGGAAGAAATTTAAACTAAAGTTTAAAGCAAATATCTTGACTTCCGTCGACTGTAGTCTTTTTGCGGAAATCTAAAGTTCTTTGCTCAAACAAACGAATGAGAAATGCAGCTAAACAATTTTAAACCTAACTTTTTCATACGGAGATCTCGCTTTCGTGTTGTAGTGGGCGTCTGCAAATACTGGCATCAGGCACGCGATGACACTGGCGCCGCCTATGCGGCGTTAAGTGGCAGTAGTGAGCGAGACATTAACCGAAATGCGTAGGTTTAATTAAAACTGTAGTTGACAGCACTAATGTGGTTTTAAAAATGCTCTCAGTAAACTAACACTGGTGATAGCAGCAGATATCAGCAGTTGCTTTTGTCGGTGGCAGCGCTGCCGATGGCAGTGGCGAAGCTGCACAGTGGCAATCCGCCCTTTCAAAACGGTTGAAGAGATGATGACACAGGGTTAAGCCGTGAAAAAAAAAGTGAGGACAAATTGCTTGAGAAAAGTAATAAAGAAGCCTGAAATTTTTTCTCGCAGAACTAACGTTCTCGCATATTCATAAAGCGTAGTAGCCTTATCAACTCCAGTCGACGTAGCAGAACTACTTAGGAAGAAGCGAAATTTTAACACAGCACGGCGCATACGTCGGCTACGACCTGACTCTTATTGCTGAATTAAAACAAATTTCTGCCAAAATGACGAGTTCTGCACTCCCTACTCTCGTGATAGGAAAAGACCTCCAATAACATGTCAGTGCTTTTATACTTGTCTCCGGCAGCAGCCTGCCCCTTTAAGTCAACGTTATTACGATGTGCAAAGTACGGAACAGAGCATCTCACTGTCATAGGTGCACCATCTTCTGCTCCCTTGGGTTACCAAAATGTAAACGGCTTTTCAGGAGCAAATGTCTGATCATTCGAGAAGTCGTGGAAAAAGCTCCAATAGCACTAGCTGGTGTCTCTCATAGCCCGAGTCGCTTTGGGACGTTAAAGCCCGATAAACCATAAACAAAATAGCACTAGCCGGCAGTATATATGAAAATGTTCCGTCAATACTGCTTCCCAAAAAAAGAACTGACCTTCTTCTCTCTGGGCCAGACACATCGTTCACCACCCAACCGAAAACCCCTATCACGTAGTGTGAGAGCAGTGCCAGTGCTATACGCAGGAGTCAATGAATCGCGTGTGGTGCTGTTACCAACAGTAAGTGCTGTTCGTTGTTGATTGTTTCAAAAGGTAATCGACCTTACTTCAAGAACTACCTCAGAGATTTAGGCACCCGTCCTTAAGTCCGAAAAGGGGGTTTTCGTTTTATAGAAACCTCTTCGTATTTCTGCGCTTTAACAGCAACGGGCGTTTTTTTTTTTTGACTGCCCACCCAATGCTGAACATGGCCAGCGCATAGCAGTGTTAGAGCGGCATTACCGCTCTTCTATTATGTACAGCTTTATTGAGCAAAAACAAACCAAGCACCAAAATGATGGTAATCTGTCACCAATGTTTTTTGTAATTCCTTCCAGGTTTTTAGGCAGTGAAGACAACTGTCTTTTCTTGCCCATTCACCAAAACAAATCACTCGCTTAAAAAAAAACACACAGGACGGTCCCGATTGTGTAACGCGAGATTCAGCGATAGCTGGTGCAGTGGTCAAGTGATGCACCCCTCCACTGGCAGGCGGCTGTTCCAGACAGAACCCCCGTAGGCTTATGAGGCCCAGGTTGACCGTGATATGAGGTGAGTGCGTTAATGATCAGTGCGTGCTTTAATAACATCCACCTAGATGTCACTAGCGCACCCACCTGTTATTCCAGCTGCGACGATGGCGACGACAAAGACGCGCAAACCAAAGACAGGCGTCTAACAGCTATCGCTGTAGAATACTTAATAGCGGACTTCAGAGCCTTTATCTGGGAAATCAACAATGCATGAATTTTAACACTTGTCTTCCTCAGTTTTGTCGCCTTACTTTTGCCACGATGCGACGAAGCCACTAAGAGCTCTACTACATGCCCACCACTTGTAATGGCATTCGCTTAAGGAACCCAACACTGCACGGAAGAAACCTCCCCAAGTTCAAGAATTATGTACACTTTATTTGCATCCGTTGCTTTCTGCACAGAGTGCAAAAATTGCATGCCTATTTATTATCCTAGGCAGAAAATCGAACGTGAAAATATGCAAAGACACTTTAACGATCAAGATATGGGTCAAAACAAATTAATTCGAAAAATTCCTCGCCACCGTCTCCCAGGTGCCGTCCAGTGTGCTGGCGAAGAAAACTGGCTTTCATATGCGTTGTTACTAATATGCTGCCATTACAACTGAGCTTTTTGAAACAAGGCTTTTAAGCTGACGCCAGCATGATTCTAAAAACAAGCCTAGTTACAAAGGCTTATTTTCGTTTGATTTCTTTTTGCTCGCGTCGTGACAATTTCGCATCTGACAAAGCAATGCATTAGTCGACCGCAAGGTTTTCAAACATGAATCACGCATATCCTATCAACCGTGGGGTAACTATGCAGACGAATTGCACTCACTGAAGCAAGGTTTGTCACAATACACCACACCTGACAGGTCAAGGTTGATAGCTTTAAAGGCATCGAAACATTATATTGCTATAATGGAGGGACGGTTCTTGCATATTGCGTTGACCCTACGGCAACGAGCTTTTCTAGCTGCCATCTTATCAACGAAAATTAGGTTCTTTCCCGCAACCACTCCCTGTTGCACGTGTCCTGGTCAAAATATTTCGTTTTTTTTCTTCTTTAATTGATGTCACAGGTGTGCCACACGAGCTGAGAAAAAAATACCTGTTGAAGATGTGACTCCTACTTTGAACAGCACTATTGTAACACCACATGTCTGCATGCCTATGCACATTTACTCTTCCCCCTTCTGTCAGTCGTAGTTGTCGCCCCATTTTCGTCGATGATAGGTTCACGACGGAAACCTAGCCGTGTACCAGTCGGCGATATCCTTCAGCACCTGTTGTCCCATCTCCCCAGGCTCCGTCAGCAGGCTGTGATAGCACTCCTTGTATACCTGCAACAGACGGCACGGTTTTTACGATGGCACTGTAGACGAGTCAGCGAAGATTAGTGGCCAAGAAACACGATGACATGAAACAAAAGACACACACACAAAGAACACTTAAGGAGAGAGGCACCTCCTACCCGTCCGTGTCGTCAGCGCTAGCGACCCCAACAGCACCAAAAGCATGGCGATGTGAAAAAAAAAGCTCCCTATCCAAACTCTAGCACTGACTCTCTTTTAGAAGCACAAAGCGTAGACTTCGGTCAAGAAATCAGTGAGGCCAGGCTGGTGGCGGAAACATATCACACTATGAAAACAGGTAGCACGTGTGTCAGCCACATGTCAGTTTGCTTGTTTAGCTAGAATATGACTTATACTGATTATCCTTTAGTTTTGGCGTTAACATTTCCTGCTATCTCAGCTTGCATACATGTACAAACGTTGCTGGGTGGATTTACAGCGAATGTTCAGAGCCAAATTTTGCTTGGTAGTCATCATTTGTAGTCTTTTCTTTCTGCTTTTATGATGCATTTCCTGCCTTTGGTGCTTGCCGTGTATGGAATGTTCAGCGTTTTCTTTTAGGAGCCAGAATTTCGATCCTTAATTTTACCATTGAGAAACGGACGAATAGTGGCCAGCTTCTTGTCCTTACTATGTCTTCTCTCAAAATAGCCTAAGCTTAATTTTAAAATATAAAGTAGCAGCTAGGGTATTATCACGACCGACTTTACACTGCTGAAAATCTTTACAAGACTGTCTGTAGAGTAATGCTTCGACTAACCGCCTTTCTGGCTTTTAACACAGACTTTTCATTGCCTTGTGGCCTGTAATTTATAGAGTTACGCTTCTTTGCACCCGGCTAGACTGCTTGCAGTGCGCCAAGCACTGCAAGTATTTGAAGTATTTGTGTAAGAGTTTTATATATTCAAGTCCATTGAAACGCAGCATGAAACCTTCAAAGTAAGGCCATCGCACATCATTAAGACCTTGAATTATTAGGTGAGCTCACGCAAAGCCAATGCACCCTCCAGCCATTATATGTGGCATAAGAACACCTTGTCCTGGAAAAGCTACAAGTGATCATTACCGCCAAACCAGTCTTCAGACATATGCCTCGTCTTTGCAGGCCTCAAGCACATGCCATGGGACTCCATTTCATCCATGACTTAACCATTAAATACTAAGCAGAGAGCAGCGACATCAAGTGCCACCATCATCGAATACATACAAATAAACTCCTTCATTCGAGAGTGTACCTTCATGCTTTTGTCCTTGCTGGGCGCCTTCTTGTAGAAGTCTTCGGAACCAGCAATGTCGCAGAGCTTGTCGGCAGAGCCGTGTTGGATGAGGAACGGAATGTCGACCAACTCGATCTTGGCTTGAAGGTCCTGTAAAATACGGAGAGAAACATACTTCGTATCACCTTCATCTGCTTCCGAATAGAACCTCTGACGTTGAAAATCACTCGGTCAGTTTATTGCTTGGTTAATATCACCAAAGAAAGATGATAGCTGAAAGCATTCCCTACCTATTGCAGCATCTGCTCTGCAGTGGCGTTAGCAAGCAGTCGGAAAGAAATCTAAAAATAACTACATGCATGTAACAATAAAATCGGCAAAACGGATACGCTAGCATTTGCAATTACCTGACCACGAGGTTCTGAAGATAACAGTTACGGTTGTGTACTCGCCTTTCGTGACCGTACAGCCTTGACTCTTCCCAGAATAGCATCCTTGGAGAGGACTGGGAGCACAGCTATAGTTCTCCGCGTTCTAGACCACGCCCCCCTGGCCGGCCGATTCTCTCAATTCCCTCTTCAGTTACAAGCCACGCGTCTTACGTCAGAGGTGAGGTAAAAATAGGACGTGCGCAACGCATCCAAGGGCTCGGGTGTGCTTGGTAAATATCTTTTTTTTTGTTTCTTCGTCCTGGACACTTATGCTTTCCATACAATTATTGTTGAGCGCGCTCATTTCTTATTCCATGTCGGAGCGTCTCACAGCACACCCAGCCATTATAGGAACGAACTGCGTAAGATCTAACTCAGCGAAAGTTGATCAGTGTAAGGAAGCACACACGGCAGCAGAGTGAGTGTACCACAAAAGCAGCAGCATTCTTCTGCAGACCTGTTCACAACGGCAGTAGAAAAGAAAAAAATCAATCTGTGCAGCAGCGATCAATAACTAAGGGTACACTTACCTATATGCACCTATATGTATTAAGGCGAAAGCATTTAATGGCTCATTCCCCCGTCCGTCCGTCCGTCCGTTCGTCCGTCCGGCGTTACATTCAGCGCCTGGGGTGACTCATCGACGAGCGCAGCTGCCAAAATATTAAGGCGAAAGCCTTTAATGGCTCATGCTCGCGTCCGTCTGTTACGCTCTTCAACTTGATAAGAAAAGAAATCATTGTGCACGATTGGATTAGAACCACCATCCTTCCGTTCCGCAGCCGAGCGTGCTAACGACTACGCTACTTCCTTCTTTTTTATTGCCGGACGACTACGCCACTTACTGCCAACGCACATGTAGTTCTTGTCTGATGACGCTGGAAAATGTTTACAGAAAGGCGTCGAATCAGACGGATGCCTCCAAAACGCCCTCCAGTGCCTCCAGCATTTAAGATTCACAAACAATTGTGTACTTAATTGACATCTTCACCACACCTCAGTGACACAAGTCGCAACACCGCGCTAAAGGCTTTCGCCTCACCGCACTTGAGGTCAACAAAGTGCTTCCCCTGAATTTTTGTACCTTTATGACAAGCTCGTACTCTATGTTCGTCGCCTCATTTTTGGTGAAAACCACTGAGATAAAAGAAATCACAGTCTAATGATTGCTTTAGGAGCACGAACAACAAAGACCAGGATTCTCTGTCTGGAGTCACTCGCGAAATACCAACGGACGCTGCTGAAGGTGCCTTGTGTATGGTGTTAATAGTCCCCCATTTGGCGTATTTTCTGCTTGCAAGGTGGCCCAGAGGGCGTTGTGGCTCGGGGCCAACGGTTGATTCCCATGTGAACGTCACTAATGGTGCATGCGTGCGTGTGTGTTCGTGCGGTGCGGGGGAAAGGGAAGGGGGGTGACAGAGAGAGATGTACGGCTGCCAAAATCTAAGCAGTACGTATGACAGATACAAAAGAAGGTCAGCATGTGAGAAAGCGCTGTGACTGAAATCGTTGGCGCACGATTGAGTGTGTTTATTGCATGAAGCAAACAAGAAGAAATCAGCGGCAAAGACCTAGGGCGGCACTTTCAAGGTTACCCGGGCATGCCTGCGCATCAAGTTAACCCTGCAAGTTCACTCACTTGTTCTTTTCGTCTAGAATTGTAGCGATACTGGAGCCGCCCAATAACGGCGTATTGTGCCGTGCCGAACCACCATTAGCGAGCGGGGAAAGGGGGGACTGCTGCTCAAAATTCGCTCACTCGCCTAATGCTTGTTTTCCTTGAACTGTCGGGAGAAAACAGCATTTGGAGGATCGTAATCATCCGAAGTCATGCTTTCACTGACGCTCGCAATTCGCCGTAAACAAAAACTTCCTGTCGCTTATGGCGATGAACCAACGGGCATGCAGTCGAGTACCTCAGCGAGCCTTTCTTGTTTTGTTTCGAAGCTTGAACCACCTTTCGTGGCCTTTTAGACACGTAAAGTTCTGCGCGGTCAAAACCGAATTAATACCAAGCCCTTAATCCGCCGGCCGACCTCTCCACCTTTCCTTTCATTAAATTGCTTTCTCTTTCTCTCTGCTCGGTCTTCTTTCAAAGGAAAAGAAATCTCATCTACCCCAAAGTCGTCTTGCTTTCCATTTGCTGTTTGCTCTATTCCTTGATCCTATTGCGGAGATCTTTGGTTAGTTTATTCGCTAGACGTGACGAGAAACTTGCTGATGGGTATCGCCCCCTTGCGTTGAGCGTGAGCATGGCAGTTGCTTGCAAAGCCGTTTTCTCAGAACATGTGCGCACATGACATGATGACAGAAAGGCTGTCACAGAAACAGACGCTATAACGTACTAAACGAAACATAGATGATGCAATGTGGCCCTTTGATCTGTTTTTATCGCTAATTTATTCGGTGCATCTCGCTTGCATAATGCAAGTGCCACCGATCACGTAGTACTAGCAACTCTTTCACAGTGGCTTGCTTAATTTCGCAGGATTTGCAGCACTAAATTGAACATCTAGAAATTTTCTCTGATCGCAGCGCTGCATTTAAAGCGTGTAAAGCACCTAATTAACAGGGAATGAAGTATGTGAACACCTTCATTGTCAGCGCAGATCAGCTCGCTGATTCATGATTCATACGGCATGCATTTTAGGAACATCGAAAAAAATACCATGCATACACAGACGTGAACAAAACAGCCGGGATGGCGTATTGCCCTGTCTGTTTGGGTCACGTCTCTGTCCGTGTTCTCTTGCGCGATTCTTGGAAAAAGCATTTCACCGTTGTCTTCCTCTCAAACCCTCTGCTGTTGTTCACTCCGCTGCAGTTCTGGCCCAACAAACAAAGAAATTCAAGCATAACGTCTCTGAGCATTTAAATGTTCGGTGCTTTATACTGCTCAGCTCATTCCAGAAAAAAAAAAACAGGCGCGGACAATCTCAAACGATGCAAAATGAGCGGTACAGAAGAGTTGACAGGAAGACGACGACACATATTGATGACTAGCCACTGGTTGCTATATTAATCCAGCAGCGAATCTACAGTTGAGCTAACTTATAACGGCCGCAGTTCCAACGAACGCTCGCTCATTGCAAACGAGGGTGAAACTACCCTCAAAATATTTCAGAACTATTACAGTGGGCTTGAGTGTATACAGAGCAACGTGATTTCTTTTGTTCGTTTGTACTGGTCTTGTTCCTTCCATTTTCGCTGCATACTCGCGGCTGCTGGAAATGAATCAGTTCCTAGCCAGTGCTGTGTGCCGCCAGCGTGTACCGTCTTTTGCGCTGTTCTTTCAATTTTCAAGGTGTACCAACTTTCCGCCTCTGCACGAACTCATTAAGAACGCCAGAAATAAATATCTTAGCGCAATTTTAAACAGAAACTTCCGCTACCGAAAGAGCCCAGCCGGTAGTGTTATCTTCCCGATAGTGTTGTTTGCCTTCGTTTCTTTCCTGCAGGTTTCTAATAGTTTTCGTTCAAATACGTTCTGCACGAAACACTACCACAACAACAGCCAACAGTAAACAATAAACAAACAGAAGGAGGTTTCCTTCGAGAAGCGACGGTTCTGCGAGCTACGAATAACGGCTAAAATTGAGAACAGAGGGCGCGAATTCGCACCTCGAGAGCGTTGAGCATGGCGGCAGCCCACCCCATGCGCACGCTGCCGTGGTACCGGAGCGGGTCGTTGGTCATCCAGGCCACCGTTTCTGCGTCCCTGGAAACCAGCGACAGGTCCAGGTCGCCGATGGGAAGGTTGGGCACCACCCGACCCAAGATGCGCGCCAGGGTCATCTGTATTCGATGTGACAGGGCAAGAGGCATACATATAAGCAGAAGTCGACAGTGCAGACACAACAGACGACCGCAGCGAGAGGTTGCACTGAAAAGTTGCTCAGGGTCATATGCATTGTCATGCGGCATGCACGTCATGCAAGATTTCAAGATTATTTGGTTCGCAAACAAGAAAGAGCTGTACGTAGGGACAGGTTTCTACACACCTGTCTTGAATGCTCGAAAGGCGTACTGGGGAGTGCATTAGCATCGCCTACGAGTGTCCTAGAGCTCGAAACATGACCGTGTCGTGCATGCGCATTTCGATGAATAATGTTTAACTCCTCATGTGTTTGACAGTTCTATCGAACTCGGTATAGAGATGAGCTGGTCGCAAATGCAATACAGAGCGCGCCGTTCGAGATTACGCACGAAAGCTGAAAATGCTTCTCGGGATTCTGAAAGTTCTGCATTCAGCCCAATAGTGACCCAAAGTCAAGCAGTGATTAAGAATGTTGGAAAATCCTGCTCATTCACTAGTAAGAAACGCACCTTAATGTCTCGCTAACAGCCGTACTTACTGTGGCTTCTGACATTCCCATATTACCTAATCAGGATTAGCGCGATGACAAACATGAAAGATTGGAACTTTTAATCTTGCGTCAGATCGCGGCCACATACAAGGAACAAAAGAGTCGCACTGGTTACCACTGATACCGCGTTAGTCCACACGCTCACTTCATACCTGCTAATTACACCTGTCGCATATATAGTGCACTTCACAAATAATATTTCCTATGAGATGCCGTTCCTGGAAAAACGATCAGTTCATTAGCATTATTAATGACTCCGGGCAACGGCCGCTGCGTCCGAACATCAATTGGCCTCTTCATGAACTCCTCCCCTTATCGTCAATTATACGCGCTTCCTGAATGTACTTATGTGCAACTTACGACTTTGTGGCCGCGCTTGAAACATTACACTAAAGGGTAGTGTTTGCGCTGAATGTCCTTCATGGGTGTATCCACGGACACGCTGCATTCGACTATTAATTTCTGGGGACACATCTCTTTACTTCTTATTTCTTGCGAAAATAAACGCAGCGCGCCGACAACGATGCATATGCACGGTACACTTCCTCCTGCGGTTATTGTCATTTTCCTTATACACAGCGCTTAGAGACTGCGCACTGCGATGCAGCGATTGGCCTCGATTGAATACGTTTCTATATTAATATTAATCTTCAAAGCAACTAAGCTCCATTGCAAGGACCCGAACTGTATGCCAAGAGATAAAGGATGTTACAAATGTGAAAACGTGTTCCCTAGTGCCACATTAACATCACCACTAGGCATACACCTCTGTCTCTCCCGAACAGGTGCGGTAATGCGCCTGTATTATTTCTGTCACCATCCAAAGCTGTCTCGACCAGACGTATTAGCATCAACCGCCGCGATTCCCACTAGCCAGAGAGCACATAGATTCAGGCAAAACCGCATTCTTTACTACGCTAGTGAACCCTATCCATAGTCATCTTTATCAATGGCATCCTCAGGTGTCGGCGTAATCCGTTTCACCGCCTCCAGAACGGTTTGCCCTCACAACAACAGTGTTAACTTAAGAGTTAAAACTGCATCATGGCGACAAACCAGCAGTAACGTGAGGTGATTCAGGGGCAGATGCTTTTCGCTCGCAAAAATCACGAACCTCACGCGAGTCTCGGTCGGCCTCCAGTAAACCACCCGCAAATGTCTGTACTGTGTCCACTGCAGGAGTGCTAGACCTCCACCACGACCAGCCAACCACCACCACCACCACATCAGCAAACAGAGCTCTTCGATCACACCTGTTGTGAAACTCCCCATAGCCTCTACACATCAAAATTATCCACTACGATCGGTTCGAAAGTACGCTAGGAGATTGTCACGCCACGTTCATCACTCAGGTGAACTGCCCAGGGCTGTTTAAAATATGAAACTGACAACCTGCACTGCGCCGCCGTCAGTTAACAGAATCGCTCATAAGTGGAGCTACTATCTGCTAGCCTGTATAGTTACTGTATACGTACCTACCAACCTCCAAAAAAGTAGCTGGGTGACTAGTAGGGGGTTTTGATTCGGCGCTTCACAACTAGCGTGATAAAGAGCTCCGATCAGCACGGGCATGCTGACGCACCTTAAGCCAGGTGCCCTGTTCCTTGTCCACGGCTAACAGCGGGGCCATCATAATGAGCCCCGCGATGTCTTTGGGCCTCCGCTCAGCCGCCATGGCGACAAGCAAGCCACCCTGTGGAGAGAACGGCACAAACTCAACGAGCTGGTTTCGTTACCTTGGTCCAGGTGCCCTGTGCGGGGTCGATCCGTACGGCCGGACCGTTCAGCACCATGCCGGCAAATTCGCCGGGTCGCTCCAGGGCACTCCTCACGCACATTGTGCCTCCCTTGGGTCGTTTGGAAGGCCGCCGCCACCAGGTAGCGTTGTTAGTAATGCAGGAAGGAAGGGGGTTAGGGTTAGTCGAGGTTGCAAGAAGGACGCAGCAACTTTGCCAATGTATGTTAAGCACGTCAGGTTATCTGGTTCGTGGGCAACTTCATGTGGGATTAAAATAATGGTTTGGTTTGGTTTATGGGGGTTTAACGTCCCAAAGCGACTCAGGCTATGAGAGACGCCGTAGTGAAGGGCTCCTGAAATTTCGACCACCTGGGGTTCTTTAACGTGCACTGACATCACACAGTACACGGGCCTCCAGAATTTCGCCTCCATCGAAATTCGACCGCCGTGGCCGGGATCAAACCCGCGTCTTTCGGGCCAGCAGCCGAGTGCCGTAACCACTAAGCCGCCGCGGCGGCGGGAATTAAAATAATGAAATAAGAGCCCATAAGTTAAACGAAAGGAAAAGAACGTTTAAAGAAGCGGCAAATATTTTTGGAGATGTGACAGAGACATCGGGATGCTTTACAGACAAGGTTAGTGTTGTTAACAGGGATCGACATCATTGATACATTAACGATTTTGAAGGGTTATATTGCCCCCATGTTATTTTTTACATGCAATAAACAGAGAGGAGACTCATGTGCCAAGCTAGGAAAGTTGCACTTAATAATCAGTATAATACCAAAAGTTACAGCCAGCGCTGAACATCGTACCCACCAAACTAAGTAAAAAAAAAAGTGTAACTGGGAAAGGTGCAGGTTTGGGCAAGTTGGTGATCTATAGTACCTAAAAAGGTGAAACGCAATGCGCACACGGGTGAATGACAAGGGCGCAGCGTTTATATCAAGCAGCTTTGTTCTTTGAGGCACACACACAAACACACACACCTTGTTTATCAAGAAGGCAGAGCCTTCAACTCAAGTGCATTAGAAGCTGCGATACTATCGCAGAAGGGTAGAAATGTGGGCCAGTTGGTACATTGTAACTTTAAAAAAAAACAGTCACAAAAGACAAGGGACAAGAGAAAGAGTGTTCACGCCACAACAACTGGCGTGAACACTCCTTCTCTTGTCCCTTGTCTTTTGTGACTGCTGTTTTTTTTTTTTGTCAAGATACTATCGCGACGCGTCAGTTGACTTCCTAGCTTTGTTGTTTGAACTAAGCGCCGAAAAGTCATTGAGGCGGCGGCAGTACACAAGCAAATGAACGGTATACGTTCCACTTATTAGAACGTTTAGTTTGCCCAGTTTTTAGATGTTCATATTAGAAAAAACAGCACACGAAAGATAGAAGGCCAGAAGAAAGAAGCTACATCACTCGTCCTGTGCCTTTCGTTCTTCTGGTCTTCTGTATTTTGCGCGCTGTTTTTTTTTTTCCAACATGAAGGCTATACATGCTTTCGCAGCCGAACTTTCTTATCAAATGTTTTTCTTCATTCCAGTTTTATTTGTTTTAGTATGCCAGTGTCTCATCAGTATCTTGATATTTTTCGTCAGAACAGCCTGATGCCACGATTGTATAGTGAGCCTTGATGCCCTTAGGAAGAGCTCTGTTCTGCATATTTATGCTTATACTAAGCAAAATTTTTCTCCGTGGCCCGTACTTCCTCCTTGACGTCCTGCCCTTTCGTGTCTCCGATTTCGCACTGCCAAGCAACACATAAATGCACACATGTCTGTAAGTGTTGATCAGCTGGAGACACCCATTGTTCCTGTGTGTTCATAAGGGCATGCTCGCAAAGACACGTAACTTCAGCGGTAATGTTAGAGGCCTGCATAGCCGCTTTAGTATATTTCACTAAGCAGTTTTTAGACATTGTGCGCTATAAACGTGGAAATGACATTTATGGCTGCCCAGAAGTTCAAGGTCTAGGACACCGTCGACACTACTGAGACATACGGTCTGGTTTCATTGGCACCTCAACAAAAATAGAACCTGCTGTCAAGCATTTCGACAGTGTTCCTTTATCAAGTCTTGTCGTCAGTTTATTATATCCTCTTTGTCAACATTTTTTTCTTTGTTTTTCTGAAGGAGAGGGTCAAAATGCCGCGGCAAATTGTTAGTCAAATGTTAAGGTGTTATGTTCACTCAAAATTATGAAGGCGGTCAGAAGAAACCTGAAAAGGAGGAAAACTGCATAGGCAGGTTTTATCGAAGTCAAATGGACCAGGGAATTTTAATCACGTCCTGTTAGTGCGTTACTGCAACAAAAGTTGCGTGTCAATAAACCCTGAAGAGCTGTCAGAAAGACAGTGTACTTTGTAAAAAAGTATGAAGCCAAAGCTGCTGCCTACAGGCCGTGTAGTGTGCTTCTTGTAGTATTCGTGTTAGTTCTCACTTTCGAAGAGTTCGTGACGAGTGCTCCCGTCACCTGCAATAAATCTGGGAGTCTGATGATGCACGACGAACCATACATGATCGCCGAGTTGGAAACATCTTGGAGGTTTTACTTCTGACGAAGACTGTGGTCAGCAAGGTCAATGACATCGAGGAAACACAGCTGTCTAGCAAGAACACTGCGTTTTTTTTTTGCCAAACTCTACAACTGTATTCCTTCTCAACACAACGCGCTCAAACCAGTCAGCTTGTTTTGGCCACGTCGCAGGGCATTATGAATACCTTACGACCTTTTGCAAACACAAAGGAACTCAAAACTTTGGGACTGCGCGCCTCGACCAGGAGCGCACACATCACCTACGTCGTCTTCAAAAAGGAAACTTGCAAGTAAACTCAACCGCGCTTCATAACCCCGCGGTCCTAACCCGCCAAAACCAATATGGAGTGGTGCAGCCCCGGGGGAGCACCTTCGACCTCGAGGCGAACCAGGAGCACAAAACGCCAACAGGAAAGGCTAAACCATCGAACCGCGCGACTTTTCCCCGCGGATGACGGCGGGAGATGAAAAAAAAATATGCCTACCCTCACGCTGCGCAGGAGGCGACAGGGTCTAGCCCCACACTTCAGACCAAGGTGCGGTGGGGGGTAAACGAATAAGAAAAAATTCAACTGACGAAATCTGGAAAAACGGCCTGGAACGGCGACGGCAGCTTCGATCTGTCACGCAGTTTAATAACACCTTCGGCGAGGGCAAAGGACAAGAGAGCAGGAGGAGGAGGAGGAGGAGGAGTGGGGCGAAGCTGTCAAACCGTTTCGGTGGGTAAACAACTTTTGCTTTTTTGGCGTTGCTCGGTGTTTGTACACAGAGCACGGTGTGTGCGCCCTGGCTGTTGCCAGCGCGCCCTCTCGCGGCGTCGCGAGGCACACGACAGTTGGCGCGTCTCGATAGGCGAGGGTTTTTGGAGAAGAGCAGCAGCAAAAGCGAGGTGGTGGGCCAGCGCAGCTGCCGGCCATCGTAAAAGCCGTAAAATATATGACGCGTGCCATAGAAAAGACGGCAACAACAAAACACCTTTACAAGAGTCTCGCAGTAAAGGAAAGGAAGTCAGCCAGGCGTGGGTCCCGAAGGAGGATGCTGTTTGCGCCAACCTGCTGCAGACTGTAAACTAAGCGACAGACCTGCAGCTCTAGGACTGCACCCTTGTTCGGCCTTTGTGATTCTTGCTTGCAGTGCTTACGCCTAAATGTGCTGCACATGTTTCTCACGCACAAGTGGTCGGTTACAAGGGAATGATAGTGTTATTGCATCAGAGAGTTAGACAAATTTCTTGAATTTTGTTGATTTTTTTTTGTAAGCGCCTGACTATCTGTGCACAGTTTTACTGTTTTGCGGACGTTCATAAATGAGCCTCATTACAGAATTTAAAACATATTAGCATATTTTTTTCTCTTTGCATGCCTATAAGCTTTTTGAATGTCCGAAATGCACAGGCCAGTAACGAAAAAAATATCGTTCACATCTATAGCACAGTTTCAGTGTCCAGGCTTTACAAGGCTGAGGTGGTTGAGGAGTATAACTTAAATACCCTTCGTGAGGCGCTACAGTTAGAGCAAACATGAAGGCGATTGCGCAATTATGGATCCTCATAACCTGTGTCTCTTGGTTTGTCCCACTTTGACACTGTCCATCCCCCTTGAGTAGAGAAAGGGTAACAGCTGAGACATGTTCTTTTTAGCTAGTAGAAACCTTGCAAAAGTTCACTGAGGCTAATACGTAATGGTAAGGCTAAGCTTCTATAGAAATGCATATAAGTCAACTACAAGCACCATTTCTTTCTGTCGTAGAGGCAAATAGGGGGTATGTAGCAAGCGATAATAACAGCTCAAATATGCCGTAATTATTTTATTCATTTACTAAGAACTAATCAGGCCTCCATGTTACTTACGAATGCTAATCGTTTACTGATTTTTATTTCTGTTTTTGTTTGCGTTTCTTGACTGAACATCTCTCCTGCTCAAAGAACAACGCTTCTTTTAACCATTTTCTTTCGCCTCAGCGAACTTTCATTTGCCTGAAGGATGCAACAACTCAAGCGCCATCCTATAGATTGTCGGCGAGGAACGAACACGCAAGAAATAATTTCCATTACGACGTTATTGCTGTGGCAAGCCTATTCCCAGCCCGCGAAACCGTACACGCTGAATTATGAAACTGCAAAGAAATTTCCCGCTATTGATCTGTGATCATCCGGCGTATTTTTATGTAGTTTTCTTTTTACTGTTTTTGCAACCGGTGCGACAACCGAGCCCGACGAACGCTGCACGACAAGAACAAAAAAAAAATCTCGTTCTGCTGACGATGCTTCCTACGCTATCGAATCCTCGTCCCCATTTTTCGTCCACCATTTTTCTGCAAAAACTGCGATCATCGACATAACTTTATCCGATGTTAGCTCTCCTTACAGTTTATTGTTTAGTTGGTTTTTCACATTTTGATATCAGCGTGTCCCTCTGATGCGCCTCTCGATTGCCGCCTCCCTTCATCATACCTGTTCGATTCGTTTTCTTTCGCCGCTTTTACCGGCTCCAAACCCTCGCTGGGATGAGTGAGTCTTGGCGTAATGACCGCGCAGCCACCAAACCGTGGATCGCCTGACAATTCTATCCTGCCTCTTTTTTTCCCTTCCTCAGTTGGAATGATTACATTTATTTATTCTTTTCTTCTGCGCCGGCTTCCTTATTCAGCACTTTTCTGAGCGATCAGTCTCCCGCGGAATCTGCGCTGGTTTTCTACGACCTCTTTGTTTGCGGACGACGAAATCGCGGCTAGGCGAGCTGTCATCTCCTCGCAATTCGACGTAATAAATAGCCCCGCCGAAACGCGTTACCGTGTTTTAGAGGGAGTTTCTTTCGAATGAATCGTGCTTCGAACACGGCTATCTCACTGTTCCACGACATCAAAATCACTTTTTTTTCATGGCCATTTTTTAAATTAGAAATCGGCAAATGACACGTATTCATGAGGACATGAAGCGCCCTGACGGCTTACCGCTCGGCCGTTATGCTGCTAAAGAATCAGATGCTGTCAGCGGTAACTGATTCATTGATTCTATGATTTACCTGCTAATTCTTTCGTTGATTAATTTATTTATTTATTGTTTAATTTATTGATTATTTTATTAGTTAATTTAAAAATTAATAGTCTAATTAGTGATCTATATGAGCTAATCTCCGCCTTCCTGTACAAACCAGCTCAACAGACTGTGCCGACGTATCTCACAGTTTTTTTTAAAAAAATTCAGTAAAGGTTAAAATTCACCCTGTATGCCCAAGCGTCACGGCCGCCTGTGATACGCTAAGTTCACTTTGTGCGGTGCTTCACCGAAAGACATGAACTGCACGAGTTGCGATGCCAAGGAACATACACATTTCATCTCAGCCGTTTTCGCTAAGTTAATTACGTTATTAGGTTTAATACCTGCTATTTCGAAACTGTTAAAAACATACAGCATTGATAATGTATCACTGACGACAAAGTGACCGTTCTTCATTTGCCCATTTTGTTTACCTAACAACTAAACAAAAAACTCAATGCTGTGGGCGCAAAGGGAGAATGGGAAGCAACCAATCAGACAAGGCTTTGCAACGGGAAAATATGAAGAAATGGTAGTAGTGGTTTTTATTAAGTAATAAATTCTAGTTCTTATAGGCCAGATTTTCGAGGCAATACTTTGGCGCGCATACGAGATAGGTGACCTGAACACAAGGTTTAACTCCACCTAGATTCAATATATTAAGCCCTTGAACGGAAAGTGATCGTAAGTTCACGTAATTTTTTCTCAGCAGAAATTAGTTCTATGGTTCTGTCTAGCTATGTTGATGATGTCCGACAGCAAGAGACTCTTTATTGCTGATGAAATCACATTCAATGCATCTTCCCGCTTCCCACTCAAACTCGTAAGGTCTACACCAAAAGGGACTCAGTGATCACCTTTTAACGTGAATAGGGGAGTAGCCTAGCCTCGGGGATACTTGGAAAAGAAACTGTGTCGACGCGCCGCAGTTTACTAGCAAAATCGGCCACTGATGGCGCCATCTGTACTGAATTATTTGGTCCTTCTTATTTATAATAGCTTTGTTTTCGATGGAAGTAACGTCTTTGTCATTAAAATGTGGTAATCTATAGTTACAGCTAGGCCAAATTTAAATTGTCCTCGGTGTCGATTTAAACTCGTCCACTGAATAAATAGGTTATTACGTAACCTAAAAAGTGTGCACTGCATACATAGGTTACAACGTAGCCTTGAAAATATACACTCCGTAGTTTATCTGAATTATTCATTCTTCTTCCCACGTGTTGGGTAGCATACTGGGCGTAGCCCAGTTAACCTCTCTGCCTCTGCGTTCTTCGTTCTCTACAACCAGGTAAGTCTGTAAAACAAGATGGAGGAGGAAGGAAGCAGCACCAGTAGAGGGAAAAGAAGGCACTCGCTGTAGGAAAGAGGTTTCTACGAGCAGCCCATGGCAATACATTTCAGAATCTTCCGCATCCAGCATTCAAAGTGCGCGCATCTGTAATTAGCGGGCGCCGCAGGGCACAGGTACAGAGGGCGTTGTTGCATAAGGACAATGGGCGGAATGTACTGACCATGGAATGCCCGAAGAGGAAAACCAGTCTTCCCGGGAACTTCTGCCTGACCAAGTCGACGTGCGTTAAGATGTCGTCCACGTAGATGTCAGCCGACTTGACGGTGCCCCGTGGACCCTCGCTCTTGCCGTGACCCACTGCGAAGAAACGAAGAGATATGAATTGAAGGGGGCGAGGGGGGTAGTGGCAAATACGACGAAAACGGAGAAATATCACCAGCTTCGCGGCGAACAGCACATCTTTGTAGCAATCTGCGGCGAATAGCATGTTTCGTTTGAGTTCCTTGTTTTACTGAGAAAATAGCGCTCAGGTCTATTGAAGTGAGGTCTGAGGTCTATTAAGATAAAGCCTCAAACCCAAGTGAGGAGCCTTAACCCTCTGCCTACCTCTTCCAGATGCACCACCTCTCAGCCACCTTCCCACCCAACCCCACACCCTTAGCTTAAGGGCTGCCCTTTCACCCACCAGCACCTTCGACCAACCTCCGCCCACTCTCACTCTCCAGGAGAGTTATGTAGCATGTGTGAAGCCTCGCCATACAGTAAGATCCTCAAACTAGTCACGGACGAAAAAAAAAACAACTGCTCTCCCAAATTTCCCGCATCAGAGTTCTGATCGATCAGTAATTTTTTTCGTTTAAAGGTATGCTACGTTCCCACATTCTTGCTAGTCGCAGACTACATGCATCTACCCGAGTGAGGTGCAAGAACACTGATATCATCTCAACGATGTGCTGTAATGAATGTCAGCCGGCTGACAGAGACGTATAAACGGTTCGTGCGCGCCATCTTTTACGCATGCCGCGTACCGCAAGGACGTTACAAACCACAGGCCACTACTTTATTCGCCTTGTCTAAGTGTTTCGGTGCTCCCCGGCGGAGCTTTTACCGGGTGTTTCACCAAGGTGCTCCGCACATTTTTAAAATGGGCTTTTTGAGTCAGAAAAGTTTCGTTCGTCGTAATGACTTTTGTAGCGAGAGCTACATTACGCTAGCACTTCAAGCCTTCAGTGTGGCACCCCTTGAGCTCCATGACGGCGCCGTGGCTGGTCACGTGGTGCGGAGCAGCTGCCGGCGGTGCGGCGCGAAACCGAGTGGGGGAAGTGGAGAGGGGTAGAGAGTGAATCCACGTCCAGGGACGAAGATGAAGAAGGAACGCCCAGTGAAACGCAGCGGGAAAAGACTTGGCTTTGCATTTCGACTGAGCGAGTTCCACTCGGCCAGCTGTCGCTATCGCGTCACTCCAGGTTTGACCAGACCTAAACCACAGCCGATTTTTTCTGCAAGGAACGGCGTAGGGCAAGCTGGCGCAAAACAATTTGGCAAAACAGCATAGTAAACGTTGCTGAAGGAAAAAAAACATTGCAGGAACGATCGCCTAACATTTTCTAACCTCTTCAACGTTTATCGAATCGTTTTATTGCGAAACGTTGATTATCGCCTGCCGAAATCAAGTCTTTTCCAGCCAACATCCTAAATTTGTCATTACGTGTAACTATGGGCCGCACCTGAATGTTTTAATTTTTTTAAATAAATGTTTATCATTGTTTCTAAGCCCCGCTGGCTTCCGATGAATCGGTACGCTCTAAACATGAATGCGCCTATATGGGGAGTAAAAATAGAAAAAGCTGTCCTCCAGTGGACTCGCTTTTTACTCCACACAGACGACCACTGTTGTGGATTAGACCCCTCCTTCGCCTTCTCCGGTTGCCACTTGAACAAGTTCGCTTCGCCATTAATTTCGAATGTGTAAAGCACCCCCTCATTCCCTACCAACCCCCCCTTACCCCTACCTTGCTAACAATACTTGGACCAAAACGCATGACCCCGCCGTTTCTCCTATACCCAGCGTTGTCACTGACCTCCTGTGTTCGCGAGACATGCTGTTCACGGCGTGTCTCGCAATAAAAAAAAAAGGTACAGTGAGCGAAAATTATTTGGCTCAATGCTACGTACAGTTTGTCAACAATTTGATGGTCTCTACCACTGAGCAAGTAATTCTTTAACTTGTCTCAGCAACGCAACTACGTATACAATAGCTTCTTCCTTCTCGAGCGAGAATGTCCTTCTGCCCTCAGTGATGAGAGAAAACAATCAGATACAAGCGAACCAAGGGTGCTGCTGTAACGTTTAGATGCGTGAAATATCGGTTCAGACAAATGTGAAATGCTGTTGAGTTTATGGCGTCAATCTCGAACTGCTAGGGACTCACGTATTTTCCATCTGGCCCCAGAACGAAAGTTGAAAGCGCACCATGACTTATTTATCTTACTGCGCTATGCACAATGGCTTATTTCGTTCGCTCAATCGTAAAAGTCCTACTCCGTTCATCTTGATACGACCACGATGCTTCCAGCTTACGGCACCCACGCAATGAACCCCAATGGAACCACTTCTCAGTACAAATTCAGAAGCGGCAAGAACAGACAAACTGCACGGCCTACACTTGGTAAACAAGAGCAATTACTATGCATTCCTGAGAAATGATAGAATATACTGACATATATCTCTGTGCTATTATAAAGGCCCTGTAATTATTGGGTGCGATAGACCTCTGCTAACACGTGCACACATGCAAGTGTCACTACTCGCGGCACCTTGTAAATCAAGACGAAGCGTAACAGCATTAGTGACTGCTTCATGTCGAATTCACAAGCAGTACAATGTGAACACATCTAGGCGTACATATCTCTACGCAAGCATTAAACGGCTCTGAAAGACACTCTCGTATACTTCACGGAAGCACTGAGTCTTTGTGTTTCTACATTGAAAGGAAACTGGAGAATTTTTTCTTTAGAATAAAGCGAAATTCAAGGACTCAAATATATGAAGCTTGTAGGCAGATAATTGAAAGCTCTTTCGCGCTAGCGTTTAAAACCGTGGCGCAATCATCAATTAAATCCGCAACAATGTGCAGGCTTCCCCTTCATGCCTATAGATTTTGCGGAGAAGCTCGGTGGTGGCGGCTTGTTAAGGAAGACTTGCAGCTTTCTGTGCCTTCGGCTGCCCACTTCAGTGCCACGCCGAATGCCGCCGAGCAGCGCTCCGCCGATTTTTACCTTGGAACGCGTCTCATTTCTTCTCTCCGGCAAGCTTTCCTGTCTTATAGTATGTACCGCACAGTCCCCTAAAAATGCCGGGAAGTTAGCGACTCCTGATGCACATTTCCTTGCCTAAAACAATATTATTACGCCAATCTTACGGGACTCAGTAGTAATCTGGGATATTTTTTACAAAGGAGAGCATTAATCAGCAAGAAATAATTCAGAAAAAAAGCAGTAACGTTTTAATAAAACTGGTATGGGCGCACATCCGTCAGCGGCCTCCTTAAAAGAATTGGCTTTCCATCTATACCTAACAGAAATCGTACATATTTGCTGAAATTTTTCTTTCAGCTAATGCAATCATTATAACGTGAACACCTCTATTATATTTATTTATACAGCGGAGTAACGTAAAATAAATCGCCATTCTCCCGCAATAACACGATTAAACTCTAGGCTAGGTTTATTTTTTTTAATGCAGTCTTTTTTAAGGACCAACAATGAGCGGCATGGTCTCAGTGACAATGCGGTGGGGCATAAGTCACTGTATTTATTTAAAGAGAATTTAAACTGATTGTTGTTAATTACATAGCGTGATATCTTCTTTGCTGAGCCTGTATGTATGAGATGATTTGTTTTTACGTGCCTTTATTTTTGTCTCTTCGAAGAACTACGTTCCTACCTGCTATGCACTTGGTTCAAAATCGCAGTATTCATAAATAGATAACAAATAAATCACGTGCCTCCAAGCCAGGGCTGCGCAATGTAGAGAAAAGTCTGAACGCCGTTGAGGCTTTAATCGGCGAGTACGTCACCATTTCAAACGTTAGCACAAAAATACTTATCGTGCTGCTCCAGGAAGCTCCACATGTTGGATCCTTTAAGAGTGCAGAATTGTAAAACCTATTCAGTTCCACTTCAAGAAGGCAACTGCAGACACGTGGACGTGTGTGCGGCTTTCAGGAAAAACTGCTGTCCTGAAGGCTTAGCGTACGCACCTGCAACGCTCTGCGCTGCTGGCTATGTGCCACTAAGTTCGCGCTACGCAAGGTCAACTGCTTCCTTTCCCCTTACCGTAAAGCGGCTGGAAACGCATTTCCTGTACTATTCTTGCCACTGCTAACCAGGGACACTATTGCCTTCGGTCAGTGTCAGATACAAATTACAAACATTTAGCTGAGGCCCAACGACCATTCCGGTATTCAGATTCTTAGACAATGAAACTCTGCTGCAAAGCATGGTCCTTGTGGAGGGCTGGCTCGCCCACCGCGATGGCTCAGTGGTTAGCGCGCTGCCCATGAAAAAATGTTTTTAGGTAGTCTATAGAATGTACATAGACTTCTGTCTATAAAGTCTATAGATTTTATATAGACAAACCGACAGTATATAGACAATCTATAGGATTATAGCCATACACTTTCCGTAGACTTTTGCCTATAGACAGTCTATGGGCTATGAATAGACAAAAAGAAATATCTATAGGAAGACAATAGAGCCTATAAGAAGTCTATAGGTTCTTTATAGACCATTTTTGTATGGGTAGGCCGGCTAGGCTACTGAGCCAGAGTACCGGGGTTCGAACCCGCCGCGGCGGCGGCAAGAAACGCAAAAAGGCGCACGTGTGCTGTGCGATGTCAGTGACTAGTATTTAGCAGTGTTCTTAATCTTAAGAAGGCTGCTATACCGAAAGTACCCGAGTACAAAATTGGGGACCTGGGTCAGACATGTAGTACGGCGAATGTGTAACCTGTAGTCGCTTGGGGCTGTAGTGTTAAACGAATTAAAATGCACCCTAGAACAGCAAAAAGTCAAATTGACATATTGATAAGGAAGTCTGCGAGAATGACATAAGGAATGGTCTTTTTCCTTCGCTAGACGGCGTTCAGCTAACGACGATGATGAGCCACCAACGCGAGTGTCCTTTCACAATTTCAAAAAAAAATTATTGAGCCGTTCACTAATCCTCAAGGGCGAAAAGAAGACTTCGAGAGCCGTAATCTCTCTCATTAGTGGTGCTCCATGCTGTAAAAAAAAATAAATGAGAGAGAGATTAGATTGTTTACTACAGTCGACCCCCACGCCACACTCTCCCATATCCTTTTCGGCTGCCCTGCTGACCCTCCCCCGCGGGGACAGCACGCCATCTCCATCTGGGAGGACTGGGAGGTGCTGCTCACGTCTGCAGACCCGACATCGTAGCTTGCTGCGGTGACTCGGGCTGCCGACGTCATGTCCCGACATGACCTGCATGACGCAGCGCAGGACTGCGCAGTGGCGTCTAAAACTCACTTGCAGAAATAAAGTTTTTCTGTCTGTCTGTCAGTGCGAAAGCACGGATTAGTGCCACATAGAAGACGACGATGAGCGGGCAGGACATCATCATCATCATCATCATCATCATCGTTATCATCATCTCGGACATACAGCCATCCAGAGATGATTTCGCTAGGCTCTGAACTTCCGCATTAGTGCTTTCGCACCAATAGTTACATCTACCATGCATTGAGCACTACAGCTGTCGTTAGGAAGTCATGCCCCAAGTTCTCAATGCTTTTCGCATGTTAGGACGATGCATTACTGGCTTGAATTTGTGTGTGTGTGTGCGATGGCATTAGAGTCTACATTCCGCAAAAAGTGTCCAGAAATTCACTGGCTGGTCGAGATGGGTCAACTGACCTTGAGACGTCCTCACAAGCTGACTACCCTGGCAGGTGGCAACCGACCAACCAAATTGAGAGGCCCCGTGGAGTTCAAGGAACACATCTTATCGATGGCATATAGACATCAGACATGTGCTAAGAGCTAGAAGCACCATGCGAAGAAGAGCTAGATGTAGGTGAATTTAGTGAATGAATAAAGACACTGTGTATGTGGGGCATCAACGCCCAGACAGTCCAATCTCCTCTGCTGGTTCAGCTGTGTGATTTAAGTGGACCGGTTGAGTACTGGCCAGTGCCTCAGGAGCAACCCCCAAACGCATAAAGTATGACACAGATACACAATACACAAAAGTAGCAACAATGTAAACCCCTGATGGTATCGCTACTGCCCTTAAAAAGCGTCAAGTGTCCCGAACCATTTTTACTTTAGAGTTTCCTTGAGCACGCTTAGTCCGTGACTTCATTATGTGAGCAGTAGCTATTGCATCCGGGCAAATAATTTATGAAACACAGTGCAGGGAATTTTTCTTTCGTAATCCTTATTTCATTTAACTTTTGCGTCCATTTGGCTTGTTGCCTCAGTGTCTAGTTCAGTGCATCAGTGCCAATGGGCATAACGCCGATGCCTATTTGTTATCGTGCTGATGATTTAGTTATGCACTCGGCTATAAATGTTCACGTGTTTTTCTTTCGAAGTCGTGTACTTCACTGTCCGGGCAGTGCTTTTATGCTGTTGTCGTTGTTGTGTTCTTAAATGGGGGAAAAAACGAGCTTTTTGCACAAATTTTTTCGTCAAAAATTTTGTTCAATAACTATGTGCTTATTGTTTGCTTTACCATTTTTGATAAAGTTCACAGTATTGCCTTCGAAATCTGAAACAGTGCGTTTCGATCCACTTGTTAATATTTTACGTTGTCTGGTTTTTGTAAACACTGCGTGTGTCCTACTAATGCTTACGGTTTTTCACAGGGCTAGCGGTATTATGTAAAAAAAAAAATTTTTTGTTCCTGTGTATTTGAGATGTGCCAGCCTATTTTATGTTATGTTATTTTATCTTATGTTATGTTACGTTGTGTTATGATATGTATATTAACTTAGCTAATGTTAGCTTACGTTATCTTAAGTAGTGGTGATAATTTTGTGTCAAGTGATGGTAAGTTATGGTGATGACGGTGTTATAATGGTCACGTTAGGCTAGGTGATGTGATGTAAATCGGGGATCTTTCGCGCACCTGCTGGAAATTAAGGAACGTCATTTCTGCAAGCAATACATTTCATCTCTGATAAAAAAAAAGATCGGTTTCTGGGGGAATGAAAATGGCGCAGTATCTCACGTATCTCGGCGGACACCTGAACCGCGTCGTAAGGGAAGGGATAAAGGAGGGACTGAAAAAATAAAGGAAAAAAGAGGTGCCGTTGTGGACGGCTCCGGAATAATTTCGACCACCTGGGGATCTATAACGTGAACTGACATCGCACAGCACACGAGCGCCTTAGCGTTTTGCCTCCATAAAAACGCAGCCGCCGCGGTAGGGTTCGAACCCGGGAATCCCAATTCAGTTCTGTGGAGACGCCGACCAACTGGTGCGGAGATTTTTTTTAATCCACATTCCAGTAAACTAGCTCATTCTTCTTACCAAAAACGCGTCGATAATAGCTAAACTAATCCCCATTTTTAATGCTCGTAAAGCTACGAAGACTCTCGACCCGCGTATCCCGCTCACACTGTCTTTCACCAAGCTATTTTAACCGTAACCCGACCTTGAGTTAACCAGTTACGGTGCGGCAGAACTTTTTTTTTTTTTTTGTTGAAGCGACAATTA
The DNA here is from genome assembly GCF_052857255.1 of Amblyomma americanum. Lineage (NCBI taxonomy): Eukaryota > Metazoa > Arthropoda > Arachnida > Ixodida > Ixodidae > Amblyomma > Amblyomma americanum. The sequence continues at coordinate 8,012,928 of NC_135506.1, read as the reverse complement.
CCTAACTGAGACGGGCAATAACGCGCTATTGAACAACAGCGAGACGCTGTTCATGTCTGGCGCGTCTCCAGGTACATTTCCAAGAACAGAAGGAATTGCTCTGCGGCACGTACCACGGTACACCGCATTAGCATTAAACGAGCAGAGCGCGCACCTGTTTGAAGTTGCATGAAGGCAAAAGAGAGCTTGAGAAACAGCTTGCGTTAGCTTTAACCAGCTGCGGTTGCTCAAGGGCCACCCGTTCGGCTGCCTGAGCCCAAGATCGCAGGGTAGAAGCCCGAAAACGGAGGCTGCATATCAATGGAGGTAAAATGCAAGAGGCGCCCGTGCGCGTCACGATGTCACTGCACGCTACGAAGGTGGCAGAAAATTAATCCGAAGCTGTTCACTGCGGTGACGCTCATAGCGCACATTTCACTTCGGCACGATTAAATCCGCGTAAGCATGCACCCATACAGGTTGTTTTAAATTTCGAAATGAAGGAATTCGTCCTCTGTAAATAATCTGTAAATAAGGTCAAGATTTTGCCTGGCACAGTAAACACGCACTTTTGGAAAAGAGGGCATAAACATACTCAGTGGGTGATGTAAGAATGTGTGCTCTTTTTTTTTTTGCAGTATCATAGGCTTCCGAAGGGCAAGTGCAGTTCCTGGTTGCAGATTATCGCGTTGAGATAAGCGAAGCAGGCTAATCTCATCTTATGACGCAGCCGTAAAAAAAAATTGGGGTGGTTTAGCTCTGGTTAAACATGGAGTGACTCGAGCCAGTCTTTCGCCGCTCCGTTTTGCTAGCCGTTCCTTCATCTTCGTCCCACTTGACACGGCGCATGCGCACAGCTGTGGCAGCTCGGTTTCGCCGGCGCGCCGCGCCACTGGCAGCAGCAGCTGCTCCGCGCCACTTGACTGGTCACGTGACCAACCACGTGCCGAACCACGTGATCAGCCACGGTGCCGAGCCGCCGGCAGCTGTTCCGCACCACGTGACCAACCACGTGACAGCGTGGCGGTGCGGCCCTGTGGCTGCGCCGTCACGCTGAAGACTCGAAATGCTACAGTAATGTAGCTATCGCTACAAAAAAAAAATAGTAGCAGCACACAAAAAAATCTTACGAAGGGCGGTCGTGCTTGAATGCGTGTTGTCAGTACATGTCAGTGCCAATAAACGCGTAACATTTCCACCCTACGTTCAATAGATAACCCATCATTTCAAGAGATAACTTTATGAACAAACATTTATATATGCAGACCTGAGGGTCAGTAAAAGAGAATTTGGATATGAACGCTTGTGATGCATGCTTTTTTTCTGTCTCTCTTCTCATCTGTGCGCGCTTGTCTGTGGTCTAAAGGAATGCAACGCTAAATAGCCTTACAGACTATGCTCTTTACCACAGTCTCCATTGAGTGCATCTTCAAGGCATTTAGCGCGCACTCTTTTAAAGGCGGCATCGGCAGCGGCATCACGTACCGTGGTCGTGGGCGAACACGTAGCAGCCCAGTTGGACAAGCGTCCTGGCCAGGGAGTCGTAGCAGGGGACGTGGCAGTGCTCGGCGTAGCCGTGCGCCAGGAACACCAGCGCCCTGCAGCGGCAGCGAGAGGAAGCGAAGGCAGACAGTGAGACGAGGTCCAGAGGCACAAGCACGATATACTTTTAATCTCTTTTTCAAAGATAAAAAGATAGATTTGGGTTATTTTCTTTACTCCGCAAGCAATACGAGACTAAGGTTCCTTACCCCATTATGTTGAAGCTGCATGCTAGATACGGTCCCGTAAGCTAGGCAAGGGCAGAGGAGAAGCAACAAACTGATAAATGTGCGCAGAGGTCGTACAATGTGTTTCGGGTACTTATCTTGTGCTCCTGCCCACTGTGTGCAGCCGTATATGGTGATGTGCAGTGCTCATTCCTGAATGCCTTCCTTTCAAAGTTGCCGTCGCTTGCCTGACACCTTTCGGCAACTGTGAAATTTGCGTGTGGTGGTTATTGGTTTACGCACTTACTGGTTTCATGCTCCACATCGCCCCTTCGGTGGTTTATAATTACATGCGTACTGTCTTATCAATTTGTGTTGTGTATGAGAGTTTTTGGCCCAAACCAGCATTAATCTCTGGAGTTAGGCTAGCAGTTTGTAATCAAGACATAAATAATTAAACGTAACCACACATAATTAGAGACACAATAAAAACGTTTAATTCACTTATTTTTTGAGGGAGCAACAGCTAATCTGACAAGCTTGACAGGGAGCGAAACCCATAGAACGCAGAAAACAAGCTGATGCTGATTACTAACAGGTTTTACTCAAAGCACCAAGCACATAAACTTACACGGCCAAGGTGGTCGCGTCAAAAAAGAAGAAAATCTCACAAACCAGGCACATCGAATCAGCGCATACGTGTAATTATTGTTTACGCAAAGATTGGTAAGTGTCGTAGTTAGTAGCACCACGGAGGAAAATGATGCAGTGAAAAACAATTACCACTAAACCTGGTCGTGTACTCATAAATAATCTGAACAAATCCTCATTTACGGGTGTCTTGGTCCAAGACCCGTTCTCCAAGCATATCACCCGATAAAAGCCGCGCACTAAGCCGGTGTAAACCTGTACCCATTGAAAAGCCGGTTGGTACTCGGCGTATTTGGGGATCGAACCCAGCACCTCCCGCAAGCGAGGTGGATGAACCACCCGGGCGCCGCTATAAGGCGCTTCTATACACAGTATAAGGTGTTTCTCAGCCTAAGCTTAGTTCTGGCGATCAAAAAGATCCCACTTACGGAATGACGTGCGTAAAAACAGGGAATTTATTAATGAATATCTCGAGACCTATTGCGCTTTGTCAAGTTGAGCAAATTACATTAATCTCGAATCAATGGTCTTCAAGATTGTGATAGCAACATGGAGAATATTTGAAAAACTAATAAACGAATTTCGGCTAATTGGCAGCATAATCGTGATGGGTATATCGGTATGTTGTGTCCACCGAGTCGAAGGCACATTCTTTCAAGGCAGCACCCACGTGATTATCAGCGTCATTTTTTTATAAATCTATAAAGATTAAAAACAATTACCCAGTGTGCAAACAAGCATTCATGTGTTAGTGACCCATCGATTGTTCTATGCCTAGAATAACTAGCATATCTGGGCGAGGCCGATTGATTTCTTCTGTTTTGTAATTCTTTTGTATTCATTTGTACCACTATTATGTGCATATTCGGCGTATCCCTATTAAGCAATGTGTTGCGAGCCAACGCTTGTAGTGTGCCTTCCTCGCATCCCCTTTCGTCTATACGCGCTATTTTTTCCTAAGAATAACGATGTTAATCAGCAAAAAAAATTACGACAAATCACAGAGAGAACACCAACGCCCATGACCAGATGCGGCTAACATCGTCACGAGTGCGTATAATTATCTAATTATACTCCTCGGCGTGGGCTAAACGGCTAAGATAACAGGCTAAGTCTCAGAATCGCTGCCATCATTAGGAAAGACGCGGTTGCGGACAAGCCGAAGTGTGCGTTCTTTGTCACTGAAACACAAGGTGAATATTCTGTACTGTGTGTGATTAACTTAAATGCCGACATAATCGCTCGTTCTCTTGCAGTAGAGCCTATCATCATTGTTCACAGCAGTTTTTTCATTAGATACGTTCCTTAATACAAGAACGAAAGAATGGGATGATACTTTGTCACAATAGCTTCAGCGCCAACATAACTATTCTCTCGGTTATGGTAAGGCCACTTATTAACGCATTAAAGCTGCGCACACGACCCTTCATTGTCATAATTTCCTAAGTAACAACTTTCTTTGAAAGCAACGTTTAAATTTGTTGCGTTGTTCTCTCTTTTGAGAAAAGGGTCATACCTTCGCCCATCAAATCGGCTTTGGCTTTTCAAGCACAAAAATTCATCGTCTAAAAATTGGTTTGGTGTTTAATGTCCATTTTAACACAACACATATGCCTGCTATTATAACCACACAGCAATCGCCGCGGTGGCTGAGTGGTTATGGCGCTCGGCTGCTGGCCCGAAAGACGCGGGTTCGATCCCGGCCGCGGCAGTCGAATTTCGATGGAGGCGAAATTCTAGAGGCCCGTGTGCTGTGCGATGTCAGTGCACGTTAAAGAACCCCAGGTGGTCGAAATTTCCGGAGCCCTTCACTACGGCGTCCCGCATGGCCTGAGTCGCTTTGGAACGTTAAACCACCATAAACCATTACCACACAGCCTCAGCTGCTGCGGCCTTCTAATGCTCTCATGCCTTCTAACGCTCTAAGGCCTTCTAATGTTCAGGTCCGGTCGAAGGGACGTAAACCTGTGCCCGGACGAAACTAAGGTTAGCCCGTGGCTTTCTCACGCCATCGCCTATTCACAGACGAAACTCTCTTCAGTACGTTATTGATCTCGAAACAGTCTAATGCCCCTACACGTTGCATGTTTTAATTCGAAGCAGAAATAAGTGTCGTGGCACGCACAAAAACCGAGATTCATCATTCTTACTTACGTTTCAAGGTAGTGTATGGTGTATGGGTGTAGGGACGTTTAACATCCCGAAGCGACTCAGGCTATGGAGATACCGTAGTGAAGGGCTCCGGAAATTTCGACCACCTCGCGTTCTTTAACGTGCACTGACATCGCACAGTACACGGCCCTCCAGCATTTCGCCTCCAACGAAATGCGACCGCCACAGCCGGGATCGAACCCGCGTCTTTCGCGTCAGCAGCCGAGCGCCATAACCACTTAGCCACCGCGGCGGCACTTTCAAGATCAGAAAACAAATAATGCTGTATATACGCTGTTAATATGTAGCAAGCTAAAGTATTAAGCGTATGAACGAATCGTAAGCTGCTGCATTATACGGTATGTAAAGAAATAACACGGCACAACCACATAGCCTTCTTTTTTTACCTCTCAACGACTTAAAAGCAGCCGACACAACAGGCAGTTCGCGAAGTGAAAGAATCGCAAATGCATCTGCACTAGAACGGATCTACCCGTCCACACTCGAACTCTAATCCTGTTAGTTGGCAGAACGCTTTCGCGTCCTATGATAGTGCTAAAATTACCGTCAGTTTCACCAACAAGAATCACAACTCGGCCCTCGCCCCTTACGGTGTCATACGCATACGCAATTAGTGCATGCTTGGCAGCGGCGTTGATTCATTTGACTGTAACTATCACTAGAAACGCAATAAACAAGCAGGAGAAGTTGTGCAACTCATGCAACCATAGTGATGTTTTCAAAACAAGTGACGGATGTACGAATTCAACAATAGTTTCAAGTACGTGGTTTCATTCTCAGATTCATCTTAGGAAAAAAAAATGAATTTTAAAACGGCACCTATATAGCCGTAATCCTCTGCCCAAACGGATGATGGTAGGTCCACTTTTGGTAATTGTAATTCGAATCGTATCGAAAATTTCCTTACATTACTCGGGGTTTGAATTAAAGAGAGCAGCGTTAATGCACTTCACGTTGACGGCTCTGGAGCGTCAGTTTGAATAAACCAAAAGTTTGAATGAAGCGAGTTCGAATTAATGATATTCCACTGTACGGACCCAGCGAACGGGTTGGCCGGGTTTGACTGAAGAACGGAAAGTTAGAAAATTATTCCAGCAGCTCCAGAAAGGGGTCCGGATATCAAAGAAGGAACGCTGTTTTTTTTTTCATTTTTCCTCTCCTCATTTCGGTTGGCACCTACTTCTGAGTGGCGACACTTTCCAGGTGCTGCCAAGAAACGAAGCAGTCGTGCCAAGGCACGCACTCCAGCAGTGGGGCGAAGCCACGTGCTAGGAACTCCTTTCTCTCTACCACTCTTCCACCTCGCCACAGTCGCCTGGGACGCATTCATCAAGTCGCAACACCGAGTGCATGCAGGAAGAGTAAAGGGTGCCGTGTGCGAGCCGCGCACGACAGCTCCTCTTTGTTTTTTTTCTTCTTTTTTTCTTTTTATGCTGCACGGAATTCAACGCTTCGCACGAGCACGCGATTCACCGCTCTAGCTGCCTGCGTTCAGGCCGGTTTCCACAGCCAGCCAGGCGGGGATACGCAGGGGGAAAAAAAAGAGGAAGAATGGGAGAAAGTACAGTGGTTTACGCAACGCCCCGGTAGCTCTCCCGTGTTCGAGAAATTGATTCGGTGCGCGCAAACTCTTCCTTCGTTTCGTGGCTGTCATACGGCCAGGAGGAAGAAACAGAAGGTTTGCGCGGTCTACAACGCTGGCACGCACAAGGTGGCGCGTATGAGAAGATGCTGTCGACTTCGCACCGACGGCCCGCTGTGCCACTGGTTTTAGCACCGCCGATGGGCTTGCAAACAGAGATAGTTAGAAAATTTGTTATTCTTGTTGCTCCGAGAGATAAGGGAAGCCAACAGGGACTGGTCGTTCTTAGCAGAAAAATGGGAAATAAGATTTGGAATTAAATAGCAACTGAAATGAACGAACCACATAATTTCACCAATACTCAGAGTCACATTTACTAAGACTAAACCACTGATCTGGTGCATGTGATTGATCTTCCTTGGTTTGCATATTGCAAACTGCTCGACAGAAATTCTGGACAAACCTATTTTTTTCGACAAGAAGTTCTTTATGAGCGCAATATTTTCGCACATCGTAGGAATTGCATCGTAGCAATCAATATATTTGAATATCCCCTTCCACGGGACGTTTGTAGTTTTCTGCCATTTATTGTCAAAAACACACTTCGTTGGTTTCCTACAGCAGTCTTAACTGCTCGGTAGGCGCAGGACAAACTTTAAAAGGAAGATTTTACTTTGCATCTAAAGATTCGACCGTTCCCATCAATATGTTCATAACACCATCTTACTGTATTACACCGTTACAAAGCGATTATAAGGGATGCCCAAAAAAGATGAACTTGTATAATTTGTATAATTGAGAGAAATTATTTTATTTGTTGTATTAAATTAGTTTTCTGCGATAACTTCCTTTTATAAAAGAGAGCTAGTGCGCAAGAGGAGAGCTTACACCCTTCTTACTACATTCTGTTTAGAGTGTACGTGGTAAGGCACAGCTGCTTACAAAAGCATGCGCAGAGAAGGCTTCGTGTGTTCATGCTCCAGCTCCAGCGAAGTCGTTTACACTGGTAACATTCAGAACTGTATTCTACACTGTTCGGGTTTTCCTGGACACTTTTCGCGCAGCGCGCAGTGAACAGGCCTGTGCACTTTCCATTTCTTCCTGGCAACAACAGACTGGCGCACAAGCGGTGTGCTCGTATTTCGTTTGAATTTATGAAGAAAACATGTCGCTTTTCCTATTCCATGACGCACTCATTATTTGGGTTCCTCTTTGCTTTCCAGATATCAGGATAATTTTGAGATAAACATGAGCAGGTATATCTTAGAAATGGAGCTTCTTTAACGTGATTGCATCAACGGTCCCGTTCTACGCCAACCCGGCGTCTTCGGCGTGTCGAGAAAAACCGATGTACCAGGTCACGTGACCTAAATTATTTCGTTCACACTACCTTGTGACGTCATCACAACCTGCCGCAGTGGCAGGTGACGACCTGCTCGTCGGATTGTGAGCAAGCTGCCCACCATAACAGGTGGCAGTTAAATTAATGACCGGTCACTAGAGATTGCTTGGGAAGAGTATACCTCTGCCTCACAGGCCTCACCAGTGGCTGTGTTTGAAGCAGCCACCTGCCAGGGAAGTGGCGCATGGGTTAACCACGATCTATAAATGTAAAGTAGAGATTGACCAATTCCTCAAATAGTGGCATGTAGGCAGAGCCAATAGGCGGCACAGAAGGAGTGCTTGCGAGGGAGGCTTATGTAATGCTTCTCTGAACATTGTAGCGCTGCATGGCAGACGACGGAGGAAGAGAGGACGAGACGCATCCGTCGTCTGCCAGCGCTACAATGTTCGCTACACTTTTTCAAGGAACATAATGAGACAGGGATCAGATAATGGCGTGGCTACTGCTTGTAGAACAACCTTTTCTGGGAGAAGTTGGTCTGTGCTCGCCGACAAAGAAAGCACGAAAACCAGATGATCAGATAGAAAGGTAAACGGGACAAGTGCTGCTTTGACTGGTGCGGCTTCTAACCAGCATTGTCTTGAGGATCAAGTGAACAAAAGCAACGCTCAAAAATAAGTCTAAATATATAGTCTAAAGCAGCACCCCCGAACAATTGATAACAGCAAACTATGCAAGTTATGTAGGTGGAGATTTTTGTGAGGTCCACCAGCAGGAAGCGGTCTATTGGAGACAGCTGCAAACGGGAACTTTGCCGAATCTAAACATGCTAAGTAAGATCCGTCCAGGGCTATATAGCAGCAAATGCCCATGGTGCGAGGACAAAGCCACGTTAATTTATATAACGTGGTGTGAAAAGAGAACAAATGCGGCTGCAATAAACAGAATTCCGAGTGCGGAGCAGTGGGAGAGGATGCTTTCCAGCGAGGATCCGGCGGTCCAGGCAGGACTGGTCCGGAAAGCCTACCTGGCGGCAAGACTCAGTGGGGCCCTGGACTAGGGGCTCCAACCCGGCCACAAGAGCCACAGACCACATCAAAAGATGTGAAAAGTGGCTCTACACCGAGACCCGCCCATATATTTCTATGAATAAAGTTATTACTACTACTATGCAAGTTATGTAAAGGTCGGTGATCATTGATTTAGTTAGGCTCGTGAGGTGCCCAAAGTTTGTGGTTCGGGGGAACAAAAGTGGAAACCTCATGACGCTGATTAAAGTGCATCCCTTACTCACAGGAAGAGAACCAGAAATATCAGCGCGTGAGAAAGAGTAAGCCGGATGATTCTCCTCATCCGGAAGACAGCTCATCAGAGAGAGGAATAAGTACAGCGGCTTCAACTCGCCCATGATCTTGTATACTGTCGCCGCCCATAGGGCAGCTGAACTGTTCTGAGGAGTTTCTGCGCGTCTGTGCTTGAAAACATAAAACTTTTTAAAGCAATGTTTATTGCCTCGGGGCATAAAATGGTATGGAATCAGTAACGGCGGAAATCCTTAAATAAATGAAGAAAGGTTCGCTGATCTAATGAAATCAAAAAGTGAACAACGATGTGGTCCCTGTGTCCAAGCGATATATGAATCCGGATTGTTCGGCGAGAGACCCGCTGTCGCCAGGTGCCGAATTCTCGGCGGCTTCAGCGCCGGGCAGTCCCGTAGCAGGGGGTGGATATCCGCCTCAGTATCTCTGATCTTGCAGACTGGACAGCCGGGGCGGGGATATAAATCTTGGAACTGCGGTCACTTGCGTGTCACAGCTGGAGTTAGTGCAACCCCGACCCGTATCCTCCAAAGCGCAACCTCCTCTGCACGGATACGAAGGCGGGGGAGGATTACCGCACACGGAGGGATTAGAGCACGTGTGCGGCGCCGGAGGTGTTCCTTTCTCGTTAAAAGGAGGGTGGTGTCATCCAGAGGGAGGACTCGAGGCAACGTTCTCTTCGGCAGCCTTCTGTTGTTGCTTTTTGTTACCATTTAAGGTGAAGGCACTGCCGCCCTAAATGAACTGTCCATTTTTGGTAGCGTAATGTAAATCAGGAAAATGAGACGAGGAACTATCTTCTTTCGACCAAGGTAACCGATAATTTGCTTAAGGAACTTTTTTCTAGAAGACGCTTTTAGGGCGCACTCATTCAGTTTCCCCTCACGAAACCAAAGAAAACGATTTCGGATGCAGATTGCCGATAAATCGCAAGCGAAGCGATGTTAGAGGTCACCAAGTGGCTGTCGTGAAGGCTCGGACGACATTCCTTTTGCGGGCACACGTGGCAGCTATCCAGTGCAATTCACGTTTGCACCCTTTAAGTTAGCTGCGTCCTTATCCTTCGCTCGATCTTTAAGCCTGGAAATCTTTGCTTAAACACTCTCCGTCTGCTCTCTCCACGTGTATGAGCCTGTGCAGCCATTGTTTCCCACAGCGTCAACTATAAGACAGCCACGCTAAGCAGGCCGAGCACTGGGCGCCAGGCGCACTCATTGTTTCGAGTTCTGCGCCACTGTTTCGAGCCAGGTGTACCGCATCTGTTCGTGTGTTAGAAAGCAGCCGTCTCGGCCTCACCCCCAGTGAACCAGCCCTCCGCACTCAATCAGGTCGCCCATAAAGTTTGCGTTAAAGAGCGACACTATTAAGCGAAAAACAAATTTCGTCGGAAGGTCAACCAGTCAATAAATAAATTTAGCGATCATTTTTACATACCCAGCAATTCTGAACAAAAGCATTTTTGAGCGGGAAATCGTTTATGAACGCAATTTTTTCATATAATGTAAGATTTCTTTGTAACAATCAATACACCCGCAGATAACCCGACGGCAGTCTTGTACATTTTTCCATTTAATGTTCTTGCTATCGTCGAAAGCGTTCCACAATGGCTTTTTATGGCAGACTTAACAGTTCGGTGCGATCGGTGGAAACACTTTAAAAGAAAGATTTTGCTAGACATCTAAATAATGGACCATTACCTTCAATATTTACACAACAGTGTCTTACAATTTTCAAATATTCAAAAATTCTGCCTGGGAAAGCTGGATGAATAATAATAATTGGTTTTTTGGGGAAAGGAAATGGCGCAGTATCTGTCTCATACATCGTTGGACACCTGAACCGCGCCGTAAGGGAAGGGATAAAGGAAGGAGTGAAAGAAGAAAGGAAGAAGACGTGCCGTAGTGGAGGTCTCCTGTATAATTTAGACCACCTGGGGATCTTTAACGTGCACTGACATCGCACAGCACACGGGCGCCTTAGCGTTTTTCCTCCATAAAATCGCAGCCGCCGCGGTCGGGTTCGAACCCGGGACCTTGTTTCATCAATCAAGATGATACTGGGCGCGCGATCAAAATGCTAACGAGGCCGAAGTAACTGGTTGTATATTACACGTCTAACCCTCGCAGCGAGAACACAGAGACCTAGGTTGATGGTTTTATGTTAATCTCGTTCGTTTTGTCTTATACCGCGTTGGTATTCGAAAATATTCGACAGCAGAGTGCTAAGCACCCTTCAGTCATAGCTTAGTTCCCCGTCAAGCGAGATGTAGTAAGGCTTGTGCAGAAAAAAAGAAAAATAATTACAGGATTGCACTTGAATCTGCTTAAGAGCGGAAATGCGAATCGTTTCCCTTTCCTCTCTTTCTAGCTCAATTTGTTTAATTTTTTTATTATTGTTTGAAATTTTGTATTTTAATTTTTAGTTAAATTTGTTTCGTTGGTATTTTATTGATATTTTTAGTTTTATTTCATTTTTCATTTTATTTATATTATTTCACTACGTTTTTTTATCAACACACTCACGCAAAAACCGCTTCACAAGCAGCAATTAATTATATAACTGATATACTAATTACAATGCATGAACCAAATTTCTCCTGTTTCAAGATCTACTCCCACACTACCTAACACAGTCAAACTTTTTCACACCCATCTGTGTAGGACGACATGATCGTGCGGGCAAAATTTGCGGACACTTTTTGCTGACGCGACATAACCATATAATGCTTTCGCATTAATAATTAAATGCGAGCGGTGCTTTTTATGCTCATTGCAGCCACGGAAATAACGTGTTCGTCGTGGGTCCTCCCTCGCATCAGTTCAAGATTACGAGGGGGAAATTTGCGAATCACGTTTGCATGCAGGAGGTGGTCGTCATCAAAGCTAAAAACAGGCGCGGTTGTAATTCCAGAAACATTTGTTCACCTTTCTACAAGAAAGTATACGTTCTAGCTTTTTCCCTTGAACGTTCAGACTTGACAAGTACGGCTGCGTGATTGATGCGCTTCAACTAAAGTTGCATTTCACTGTCATGCTAGTCCTGTAAATTTTACAGATAATTGCTGCGATCTGCTGGCTTATATTCCCATTGTAACAAACCAATATCTCTTGAAAGTTTTCTTCTGTAATATGATATCTCTCTGACGTAAAAGGCCTTGTTATAATTTTCTTACTTTACTAGGAGCGAATGTTCATTTTATTACAAATATGGATCTAAAAATTGTCCCACTCCCAGGAATTCCGGAAAACGCCCAGGCAATGACGCTAAGCCTATTGGTGCGTTCTGTTCACGGCCATGGGTCATTCTCTTCCTTACGACACGGATGATGTCAGCATGCGATTTTTGAATCCTCAAAATCCATGCGCCACGTATCGGAAAACAAGGCTTTATAAAAATGGTATTTACTTTCTATAGACTTCTAATAGACTATATTGATTTCCTATTGACAATTCTTTTTGTCTGTTCATAGTCCATACACAAAAGTCCGCTAAAGAGCATGACCCTAAATGTACCAATTGTTTATAGGCTGACATTATAATTTGTGTTGTCTATAGACTAGTCCATTGCATTTGTCCATAGAAAATCTACAGACTTTACTTAGAAAAGTCTATGGACAGTCTATAAACTGTCTAAACAAATTTTTGTAAGAGAGGAAATCAGAAGCGCTTTTGCAGAATTCCTGCAACGGCTATATAATCAATCCAGCAGTGTGGTGTGTACCTGTTGCATAGCGCCATAAAGTAAATTACAAAAAGGCTTCAGAGCCGGGCGAAGACGAGCTCAACGGCACACTGCGAAGTCACCCGTAGGTGTAGCGGAGAAAACGCGGTACACAGCAGGCGGCTGCGCGCAGCTTGATTGTTTCACTTCTCGCCGTGTTGCCGTTGACGCCCCTTTGTTCTCCGCTTAATTGCGTCACGTTGTCCGGCCAGGGAGCGGCGAGATGCGGACGAATGAAAAGACAAAATCCGAGCCAGCATGGCGGCCTTCGTTATCTCTGCCCTCCAGGAACTTCGCCGCCGACCGTTTCTTGTGAGTTCCTCGTCCGGCCGTGCCGGTTAATGTGGATTGAGATAAGGCTGCAGCTGAACGTGCTAAGCTACTGCGCAGAGCTCCGGAGACAGCGTGCTTTTTAACGCTTCTCGGGCTGAACTTCGTTCGTGTTTAAACTCGCGTGCTGTTTCGAGCATTAATTGGCCGACCGACTGCTTCCATTGCGGCTTGCGAAAGCTAAAGGTCTGAAACTCGCTGGAATACGCGCAAAACTGGAACCTCACACCGTAGACGCTTGAGCGATTTCCCAATCCCGCAACAGTACAGACGAACTGTGGCTCAAGAGCGCAAACAATGCAACTCGGCGATGTAATTAAGGTGGATAGTAAACAAAACCCTTGGAAAGATTCCCAGATGTTACGCAAGTGGCCTGAGACAAGCGAACAGCTTCGGATAAATTCGCCATATTCTGTCAAGATTCTCTTTACTCTCTTTCAATCTTTTCTCTTTGTTGCAGTAAGGTGGAAGGCATGAAGATCCGTTTGTGCTGCGAGGGCGCCTCTAATAAACATGATCAAAATGGGGAAAAAAGTATCGCAAAATTAAAGCCAGACAATGCTGTCGCACAAACGTGCAGAGTTTGGCTCGTTTATGTATCTTGTGATGTGTACTTCTACCATCGGACCAATTATTAATAAAAGCGTCGATAACTCTCCTAGTATACAGCTTCAGTGATGTGCATATCTGTTTGCCTCGTGCCTGTGTTATTTCTCGCTGCGTGGACATAGCCATCACCAACTCGCCCAGTTTTATGTTCTTAATAACATTGTGTAAGCTTTTGCTTTACGTATTAGCTAACTGCTAACGGGAAGAAAAAAACAACAACATTAGGAACCTGCTATAAGGCACTAGTTGAATACCTAGTTTGGCCTAGTTCACACGTGATAGGCCTATAATAACTATCAGGTGAATTAAAAGCCGATGGATAATGTCAACAGAGCATAGAGTTTGTAGCAGAGGTTCCCACGCCAGTTCTATTAGAAGAGTTTTCTTCGGTGTCCAAATTGCTCAATAATTTCGTTGTTCTGTCCTTTCCAGCAGCCTTTTCTGTCACTGCAAGTTACTGATTTTTTTTGAGCAGATGACTTCTTCTCTGACTTCGCAACAATAGAAACAATGTGCCTTAAGCGGTGATTCTTTTTTTGCCCATGTAAAAATCGAATTTGACATTCAAGAATTGTTCGACTAGAAAATGCATCTCCAGGGGCAATCGCCTTCTCGCTACTAACTTTAGCAGCAGGTAACAGTAGCAGAAAAAAAAGAGGGCTCTTTCAAGTTCCATTAAGCAGACAGTCAATATTAAAATTTTCGCGAACACGCTCTGCTTTATCTCGCTTAACATTAGACGCTCTCAATCGTGTGTGTGTGTTTTTTTTTTCGCGTAATTTGAGGGCACAGCGGAAGAGCTAGGCAGCGCTTAACAAAGCCCCTTTTACCGTCTCTGTCTTTGAGTGCTCTTCAAATGTCTCGACAACTCGAGCAGAGCACAAAGACAAAGTGGCCCTTGTGAGTCAGGCTGTTTCGTTATCTGCAGGGACGGATTTAGCCGAACATCGCAAAAATGCCAGAACTTGTTCTGTCCGAAACAATGACGTTCACTGCGATAGTGTATATGCTAGTTCGGCAATTCAGTTTTGTTTCTTTTTTCCTTTCTTTTTTTACCTGCATGCAAGGCTACTCATCGATTTAATGTGGGCGCAGTATTTATAGCTATAGAAAGGCACATGTTCTGATTAGGCAAGACGACCGCACGGCCGACTCTGAACGAGGGGTGGCCGCCGTATTATATAGAATATATGATGGATACACACGCGATGTGACTGGAAGGAAACAGATCTATTCCTTCCTGTCTAATCGCGTGTGCATTCACGATTATTAATAATGTATCTATGAATAAGCAAATGAAAACTATAATCGACAGGCCACTCAGCAACGATGTTTAGTGGCCTGTCGATAACACAGTTTTGATTTGTTTCTGAAACAGCTTACTGATAGTAAAGCTGCAAAAGCCGTGACAGGGCAGGCCAGCGAAGGCTAATTTAGGAAATACACGCCTCGCTGCTGTAGATGTTGCTTATTTTGCGAGCAAGGCAGATGCGGTTAGTGAGTGCAGGGACCAGCGTTACCGGTACCGATAGGGAAATGAAGCCAGCTATACATTATGCAGTAACAAGGATGCGTACGTGCACGGATTGAAACAAAGATGCAGAACTACACTAGGGATTCATTGCATTAATGTCTAATCACTACGGCTTCGGTGCGTAATTTTTTTTTTTTCAGATAGGGACTAGAAGCCTCTCAAGCCCGATGGAGCTTTTACTCCTAGTGTTCTCTAATTATTCCATGGTAATATAGATAATTTTGTAATTTATTTATTATCTAATTATTTATTAAACGCGTGAGTTCCAGTGAGTGAGTGAGTGAGTGAGTGAGTGAGTGAGTGAGTGAGTGAGTGAGTGAGTGAGTGAGTGAGTGAGTGAGTGAGTGAGTGAGTGAGGGAGTGAGTGAGTGAGTGAGTGAGTGAGTGAGTGAGTGAGTGAGTGAGTGAGTGAGTGAGTGAGTGAGTGAGTGAGTGAGTGAGTGAGTGAGTGAGTGCAGTTAACTGCATTGTACGTACGTACAGTTGCTGCCACGCTCAACGGGACCATCCATTAAGCGCCCTTCCATGTCGTCAGAAGACATAGCCTAAGTTTTTTGGTTGCGACGTCTAACACGTGCTTCCGCTTCGCGTGGGACAAAAGCCTTACTAGTTTTTTTAGGGACACATGCTTGATAGGCGCCATTTGATCGCCCTGTTTGTGAGTGCGCGAGTATTGTGTATGTTTGATTTCACACTTCACCTTCTCTTTTATTTTTCCCCTCTTTTTCACCCCCTTCCTTCATCCTCATGTGGAGTAGCATGAGAGGCCAACAACCAGGCAGACATCTCCTGTATTCATCAAAATCTCCCTCGCTCCTCCTCCTCGCCAACGTTCGACAGCCGTCAGAATTCTTTAAGCTTCTGTTGGTGCTTTTGTAACTCTGGTAAAACCGCATCCCACGAGGTCGACTTCAGTGCACGGGTGCTTACATCCTGACCTAACTAGCATTACATGCCAGAGCTGAGACTTGCACAACAGCGCATCCAGTGGATGCACACTCAGGAGTCAGTTACTGCGCACAATATCGAACAGCATAAACAAAGCCCCAGAAATCAATGTGCGGCACCCACGCACCAATGCTGTATTTCTCCACAGAGCAGATCACAGAAAGTGCGAGC
Source organism: Amblyomma americanum (assembly GCF_052857255.1). Taxonomy (NCBI): domain Eukaryota; kingdom Metazoa; phylum Arthropoda; class Arachnida; order Ixodida; family Ixodidae; genus Amblyomma; species Amblyomma americanum. The sequence goes on along the minus strand of NC_135506.1, from coordinate 7,996,859 downwards.
ACCCGGCGCCTAACCTGGCGTAAACCTGCAGGAGTAATCGGTAGAAAAAGGGACAACTTAAATACAGAATGCTGTACGCATATAAGCTCAAGCAGGGAAGCCTATAAAGCACCTCCACGCAGACAATGTGCAGGAGCGAACTAAATTAAAAGCAAGTTGATACCCAGTACAACACCGAATTTACTTCATCTGCATCAAGCTGAAAGAAAGCATAAAGGTTATTACTACTCAAGAAAAAAGCCTGCGACAAAAAACACAAAGCCACTTCGCACTTGAGCAGTGGTCGCTGCTTGCACGCCAGTGATGTGTTTTTTCCCCTACATATTGCACCTTTATTAGCACCAGGTGTTGCTAATGAAACCTTAGTTGAGAGTCAGCGCTCGTCGCGTGTCCTTCTTGTTCTTGTCCGACGTTGTTCGCGCTGTTTTACAAAAGATGCATATTGCACCTGCACATTAGGGTGCGCGATATTGAAACCTTGAGTCCATGTGAGAGATTAATAGGCAGAGACCTAAGCGCCGGACGCATTGGTAACGGTTCTTGTTCTGACATAGGTGCCGCTGCTTTTAAGAAGATAAGTAAGTAAAACTGCAAGTAAAGTTAAATAATAAGTTGACATGTACAACGTTCTTGAGCAAAAATTTTGAGTACTGAAAATTTTTAGAGTACTGTTATGGAGAATTGATTGTAACGGTTCATTGTTCCAATTTGTAGCAAAATCTTTGTATTAAAGTTTTTACATCGCTCGCACCGAGCAGTTGAGACTGCGTGAGAAACCCAATGTGGAACGCTTTTGACGATAGCAAATACATCAATAGGAAAAATCGCAAGCCTCCAGACGGGAGATCTACGGTTATATTGATTGTTAGAGTAAAATCTAGCAATGTATGAAAAAATTGCGTTTATAAAATCTGCCCGTTCAAAAATGCCATTGTCTAGTTAGTATTGTAGAGTATGAGTACAAGAAAATTAACACATACATGCCCAAACTTCACGAATTAAAAAAGATGGAATTTTTACATGAAATGTTTATTTCGCTTCAGAATTTAGAAATATTCTTTAATTCAATGAAAATATGTTTCTCAACATTGATGATTGAGCCGTCCTACGATGTAGGATTCTGCAGGCAAATTGGCTGCCCATTTCGTGTAATAAATCTCAAAATATTTGACGTCGACTATAAATTCATATGCCTCCTCACGAGTAGGGGTTTTCTTAAGATAGTGCACAAAACTTAGCTGATTTTTGTTTTTCGGAATTACAACGTGATCGCTGCGGTCCAATCTGCTCCCTGCTTCCAGAGTAGACTGGTGTCTCTTGCTGAAAGCACACAACCCAAAAATTGACCACACCCAACGCATTGCTTGCACAGGAAATGTTTAGAGCCTCTTAAACCCCGACTGCAAAGTTGTGCACAATAAATTTTAGAGTTACTGCGGCAAAAAGTGGTGCCTGACGTGCCAGGACGATATGCATAAATGGGTTAAGATGGCCTCCGTATAATACATGGCCTCCTACGGGTTGGAACGGTGAGAAGTAATTGCTTCAGCAGTCGCAACCACTGGTTCGCATTTCCATCTGCCATTTTAACTTTCTTTATTTTCTGGGATGACGTGTTCAGAGCCGCAGCTTTGTGCTCCTGCATTTTTGCTTAGTGATAGAGAAAGCGCTTGCAGGTATCCTCGGAGCTGGCTATCGGTAGAGCCCGGTTTGAAAGAAAAAAGATGGACTTCTGTGCACAGTTCTAGACAGAAAAAAAAAACGAGGCCTTGGGGAGATGCACGAGCCCTGGCATGCGGCGGAAGTTTTGAATCTGAACCGGACGGTGTCTTCATCCGAGCTACCGGAAGTGTCTTTCCCGGTGAGTGGCCCGGCGCCTATCGTCTGCGTGACGCACCGTCTGCGACCGAGACACACAGCAAGAGTTTTCTTCGAGGCGCGAGTTGCCGCTGCATCGCGTAAATTTTGAAACCCAAGCAAATCGAGGGGCTGTCACGCACGCGCACTGTCTGGACGAGAAGCGACAAGACCAGCACGTGTTGCTTCTCAAGGATATGAATGACACCCTCTCACCCACAGAAGCTCGTCGCTCGGGTCGACTTGCGAGGGGTTATTACCGTGACTAGGCTCGACTATTCAGAAGCGTTACACTGGCTTTCGTCGCTAGAGTGTAAGATCGCCGTGTTGTCTCAGTTGGTGTGAAAGAGAACGAAGTGTCGTCGAGGTGCTTTCATATTCCATACTTCGTTCGCGTCTGACGTTTTGCAGGAATGCGCAGAACCTGCCTCAAGTCGCATAGCTCACTGCCGCCTGACAACGCGTCGGTAGCGACAGATACGAAATAATGAGCTCTCTCGACTTAACCTGCACGTTAAGTATGATATGAACGAACGAGGGAGAAAGGTCAAACAGGCGCTCGTGTTTTTATTACTTGCTCCACAATTATAGGTCACGTCCTTTTTTAACAATCACTCCCTTACAAGAATTTCTTTAGACAGTCTATAGACTCCATATACTTCTGCCTATAAAGTCTATAGACGCTCTATAGACAAACCCTAACGAAGTCTACAGACAATGCAAATCTTATAGACAGTCTATCGACAATCTATAGATTTAAGTTCATGCACATTTGGTAAACTCTTTTCTATAGAAGTCTATAGACTATGAATAAACAAAAAGAAAAATCTATAGGAAAGCAATAGATTCTATAATGAGTCTATAGACCATTTTTGTAAGGGCTGTTTCCTGCTGAAATCTCGTTTTTTGACGTGCGGTCATGGTACGTATCGCAATTGGAAATAACAAGCCCGATCGCACCCAATTGTGCACAAACTTCTTTTTGCCGTGTCGTAACGATATATTTTTGTGGCAATATTTTCGGTAATAACCAATTAGTGCGACAAACAAAGACATTCTCGTTGAAGAACCGAAAACTGAGCGAGTTGGTGCATAGAATAGCTAGAAACATCGCCGCGACGACGGTCAAGAAAGGAGGACAGGCGCTGATTAACTGCTGAAGGTTTATTGAAAAAACACAGGTACACACTCCCCAACACAACCAGGACGCATGCGCCTCCGTAAACACTTCTAATCATGAGAATCCAGATATTCAATCTTACACTCGTGATGCAGCACTGAAGCTGTGATTACTGTCGTGTCACCATTCACATGAACATGTCCCCATGTGCTGAAAGGGTAGTGTAAAACGTTGAATTTTCAAGCGGCAAGAGATATATCGGGCAGACCGGAAATTGTGCAAACACCCGTCTACGCCAGCATAATACATCGTTAAAGGGTTCCCCGTTGTCTAACATTGCCTTACATTACAGGGATTGCCCCTTGAATAATATCGCTGATTCCCCCGATACGAAATTGTGCCCACCCTTTTCGAAGAAGCCGAATTTATTTTCAGGCATAGGGACAATGTAACAAGAGAAATATGAAGCCTATTACATCCATGTGAATGATGACACGTCTGTAAGCACGACTTCAGTGCTCCATCATGACTGTGAGATTGCATATCTTGATTCTCATTATTACAAGCATATAGGTTTATGGTTTATGGTTTATAGAGGTTTAACGTCCCAAAGCAACTCAGGCTATGAGCGACATCGTAGTGAAGGGCTCTGGAAATTTCGACCACCTGGGGTTCTTTAACGTGCACTGACATCGCACAGTACACGGGCCTCTAGAATTTCGCCTCAATCGAAATTCAACCGCCGCGGCCGGGATCGAACCCGCGTCTTTCGGGCCGGCAGCCGAGCGCCATAACCACAAGCATATAGGGAGGCGCATGCGTCCTGCTTGTGTTGGAGAATTCATTAATACTTTGTTTGTTTGTTTTTTCAATAAACCTTCAGTTTTTAGTCAACGCTTGTCCTTCTTTCTTGTCCGTCGTCGCGGCGCTGCATTTAGTTATTCTCGTTGAAACAACTCGAAAGCGGCGACCGACGGAAGCGAACGCAATTGACACCAGGTACCCACTCGTGTCTCTCAGTTCAGGAGCCGACGCTCGTTTACAGATACCGCTCACCAAGCTCCAGACCCGAGCGTGCCACGCTGCCAGCGTTCATAGAGCCACGGGTAAACAGCGGCTAGGAAGCAGCTGCGCAAATTGACGGCGCAGCTGCAGGTGTACTACCTATGCATGAGAGCCGGCCTCTGGAACGAGGTCGGCTCCAGCAGTGCCGCCACGCGCAGCAAACTTCCGTTCTGGGCACAATGGCAACGGGGCGCACTACGAACAGCGGCGGCGGGCGTTTGGCTTCTCCCACTATTTTGGTGCTGTTTCCTCTACTCTTTTCCTCTCTCACGCGGGATCACGCCACCGGGACCGGTTCTTCCCGGACAGAAAATGACCGCTGTACACGGTGCTGCATGCTTTCCTCCGCTATTACGAGCACGAGTCGGTGTAACATACGAGCTCCGTCACGAATAGCCCGCCGCTGTGGCCGGACAGCGGAGAGGAAATCAACGCGCAGACGTGACAGAATATAGAAGGAGGCTATAGTGTAGAAAAATCTACGAAGAAAACAACATTAGGGATGTAAAACGAGCAGCTTGTTTGGGCTATAGTTAGTTGCTCAAAAACAGGGACACGATGGCGAGCAGACACTGCAGTCCGGTGAGCTCGTGTTTCCTCAGGTAAACCGACCGTGTTCTTTTGCGCTTGGTTTAAACGAGAAACAAAGCGTGACTAACACGTCTGCATTCCAGGCCGCGTTACAGAGATGAATTTCACCCTTTTCGTGGCTACCCTGCTGTTTTAACCATTGTGACCTGGTGATACTTGGACGTTTCCATTGTCAGTCGACTACAGGACACATAATAATGACTGACGGCTAACAGAGGTCAGCAGTAGTAGAGTGCAGTGTTTTGATTTTGACTGTAGAAGAGAGTTTTTGCGTGCCTGTCATGATACGCAAGAGGAGCGCATCACGACAGTTTGACGTCACTCGATATGCGTGGCATGTCACATGAGGAGGTCGCCGCTCACATGCGTATACATTCAAGCTGGGTGTTAATGACAGCACAGAGTGAGTGAATGTATGTATTGCCTCGTGAGTCAGGTTGCTGTTTCACTTTTCACTCACTGTATTATTTCATTTTTAACTCCCGAAGAGGGTGCACCTTTAGAATATGCCATGTCTTTGCGGATGAAAGGAGACAGAGCGCAAATATAATGTGGACCTGTGTGGGCAGTGTGAATGGGCATTACCTATTAAGGTTCCGCGAGGCAAGGAAGCGTGTCTTCCCTAAAAAGTAGAATATCCCTCATAGCACGTGCAAGACGCTTGTCCAAATGCGTGATTCTTGAATGGTGACTGTTTGCTCCAGGAATAGGCGCCCAGTCACACAGAACTTTGGAGGCCGCGTGTCAGCAGGCAGTGATCACACCCCTAGAGACAACGACTTTATTGGCGTGGGATCAATAACTTTGCAGCATCAGGTGACAGTCTCCTCACTGCAGTTATTTGTGCAAGCTAGGGGGGTTTTCCTATCAGAGACATGATGCTGCTTTCGCGTCCGTTTCTGTCACACAATCAGGAGTGATCACATCTGTCCTCCATTAGGTCGCGTATCTAAAACAATGAATCTTCACTGCACGCTGTCCGTGATCATAACAAAGGCGCCAAGATAAAGGACTAGACAATGGACGTTGGGGACATGCCGTCGTCAAAGATACCTCTTAATCAACTCGTCGGTTCCTGATAGCGGGAACTAAAATATCTCGGTCGGAATGTTCTGCGCTATGCGGGACACGCAGAGCCATGCATGGTTGGCCCTTGGAAAGGAGACATCATGCGCACAGCCTGGCATCATCAACAACATGTGCTGCAGACGTCGATCCCCAGAAGCAAATTGTTGTTGGCAGGAGGACATTAAAATAAAGCCGTCTACGCACTCACAACTCTCTTTTTCCGCTCATCCGAGGCCTAGATATTGAAATACGTCAGTAAAGCCGGTTCTTTATAGCTACCTGCACTGCATAAGATAGCCGCCAGTTTTTGTTACGTTCACTATTTCACAGGTATGCGCCCGGTGATGGCGATGGCACCGAACCTCACAACTCCACACCACGTTCCCTTCTTTACTCATTTAGCAACGGCGTTACGAAAAACCGCCGATAAAAGGCAAGGCCACTCCCACGGCGACTTCCCGTCGTAGCCTCTAGCTAGAAGCAGTGCGCCTTTCCTTGTTTCTAATCCTCTTTTCTTCTGGCTTCTGTCCATAAAAGGTGCAATTCTAGTTAGATTACCGCTTTCGAAATATGCAAATTTTTGTGAGCCAAGGAAAACGCTTAATGCCCTTCATATTCATGAGGAAACTCGTTCGACGATTGGGGGGAAGCGATGAAGACGAGAGAGAGAGAAACATTCGGCCATCACAAACGGCTTCGGATTTGCTCCAGCCACCTGGGTCTTTAGAGCGTGTGCTGAAATCGCACAGCACAGCGGCATTTTTGCGTTTCCCTCATATTGAAATGCGACTGCAGCTGCCGGGATTCGACCCCGCAACTTCGTGCCACGCTACTGGCAGCTCAGTTGGCGAATGAAACGCGGCTTTACGACGCATGTGGGGCGACTATCATGGGTCATACCAGCGAAGAGCAGAGGTCCGCCGATATCCACGCTTGCCAAAAGGACACACGTCGTTCCCCTCACCCGTGGAATCAGTACACCTTGCCGAGCCCTATTGTTCCAGCTGCCCGAATTGTCAGCGAAAACGCGGGCGCTTAGTTAATCAGCTACCTCCTTCTGGATCAGCAGATAGTTCAAAGGCCCTTGATGTAGTGGTGTGATATTCTGAGAACTCCTGTGAACACACCATTTTCACCGCGTTTCTTTCCTCTTTTTATTCATTATTATTTTTTGTTGTGGGACACAAGGCTTCTTAGTACGTCACGATGGACCGTAGAGACGTCCATTAGCCTGTTATCGCGAAATTATCTGCCATTTGTAGCCGCTGCTTCACACGTGTCACAGTACTGACAAGCACAACAGGCCGCTCTCAGACCCTGCATGCGGAAATGCACGCATTCAAGATCGCCACCAACGACAGCGCAGCGCGTCTAAGTGCCAAAGGCGGAAGGTAAAAGACGCGAGCGTTTGCGTCTGACGCGTGTAACGACCTTGGGCTGTCACCCCCAATGCACCCCTCCCTCTCCTAAATTACAGCTTCAACAGATGAGCCATACCAGCTCAAACTTTCCTACCCGGTAAATACGTGATCCACATCCTAGCACTGGCAGTGCGGGGCAATTAAGGTGGTTAGTAAGAGCAGCCCAGAGATAACCCTTTACGAAGCGCTAACAATATACAAAACGCAAAGCAGCACTTACACGCACGAGTCGTGCTTACAAATTTCTTCGAAGCCGACACTGCTGCAGGCATCGCTACGAGCAGTACACCGCTCGAATGATAGATGTCAGTTCTTTCGAAGCGTCGACGTGACGTCAGCAGCTGTGGTATTAGACTCACAAATGCACTTCGTGTGGACTTCCGCGACTTTAAAGACAGAAACCTTTCGTGATGCATGCTTAACGAAGTTACGCACCGCGACCAACTCTGCTGGCAAATAGGAGCAATCCACCAACCGCCGGGGGAGTACTTGTGCACTCCGGGCGTCTTGCGTAAGCAGGGGCGAGAAGTGGAGGAAGAAGACACGTGCGACCGAGGTCTTGACTTAACTATAGCATGCAGACTCACAACAGAGAGAGCACTAGCTAGGGGCGGTCAAAATGCCCGACACGCCAATTTGCATGTGGTAGAGGTTCTACAGCACTGTTCTTGTCCGGGTCACCTCACTAATACACTAAACTTTAGGATGGCGTGATACAGCTTAATGTCCGATCTGTCTGGAGATCAGGTCAGACACACAACGCATTTTATATCCATGTAACGCCACCATTATACATTCGCTTGTTTCACAAACCCTTCCGCCTTGAGTGTTTGGCTTCATGAGAACTCATTGAATGAGCGGAACAAGCATGTGACGTCATAGGCGCCATTTTGTATTTCAGCGTGTAGCTTTCAGCAGTGCAGCCTGGAGCAGGATGCGATAATTCCTTTGGACACGCCGGCAGCCTTTCGCAGTGCTTCACAGACAACAAAATGGCAGCCCTGTGACATCCGCGAATGTTCCGTATAGTACAGGTCTCGAATAAAGCTTTTTCTCCTCCTCATTCTCCTACGCTATGTCGGCGCGTTTATGAAGTTTCCGGAAAACTCGCGCAATGCAGCGAACCGCCCGGTGGCAGAGTGGTTAAGTGAGAACATTGTGATAACCCGTGCGACGCATTTATGGCACCATCATATTTATCCACAGTCGCTTGGCTTGGCTTGCGCAGTTAATTTATTTTTATTTTTAAAATATCTGCACAGTAGAGATGCGAAATTAAAGAACAGCTGCTCCAACAAGCGTTTATGTTTGTTTTAAGATAATTACTATTTGCTTCTCAGCATGTTCGTTGTAATTTCTTCAGTCACGTCCAAGAACATAATCCCAGGTAAGTTTTCACAATTAAGAAGACATTTTTTCGAAGCTTTCCGCAGAATAAGATGAAAAAGTGAGAACACGTTAACAGGTACTTGCACTGCCATAAATGTTCACGCTACGCTCTTGCAATTTGCTTCACGGTGTTCCTTGCAAAAAAAAAAAAAAAACACGAAACACCTTCCACCTCCCAGTGTGCTCATTATGACTAAAGGGGTCCAAAACGGGGCAGGAATGTCGTCTGAAGAATTCTATTTCATGATAATAACGGCGATCATGGTACCAGTTAGAAACACATAACCTGAAACACTCCATGTTGCCAGATTAGTACTCCATAAAGTTTGTCCGCTCCAGAGTGGTAGGCCGGCAGGATGCATTGCCGAAATCGCTGCAACCCCGGTTCGCAAGAATGTGGGGAGGTTGTGCATGTTGCCGCATTAGCTATACAGTCAGTATGTAAGCACCCCCCCCCCCCCCCTCAATGCCATCACTTTAATCTATTCTTTCTAGAATTTTTGAAGCACTTGCAAATTTCCAATCTTCTGACGTCCGTTTGTGTTGGAGAATTTTCGTCGGAAAGCTATAACACCTATTTCGTTACAATACGCTTTACGAACAAAACAGCGAAAAATTAAAGCGAAGAAGACAAGAGGAAGGTACCAGCTCAAACTAATAAGTGACCTTTTGAGAACACAGAGAGATTCAAAACAGGGGAAAGAAATGTGCTAATTCCCGCTCCGCACGGGATGCTTAAGCCGTAAGCGGTTGTCGTGCTAACTCATCTGCCCCGTGTTATTCCGCATAAGAGGTCGTTTTTAGGAACACTAGTTGCCTTTCTGCTAATTTGATGCTATGCTAAAGCATGAATACTTGACGTGTGTTACATTATGAAATGCGTTCCACAAAGCAGTTCTGGAAATATCGGTGACACTTTACATCACGCCACACAGGACATGGCTCATGCGAAAGCACTACACCAATCATGCCAACACAAGAATAACTGGCGTCAGTAAAGACGACATGTGGTATTTCCTATGCGGAATTATACGTGGCAGATGAATTGCTACGAAAATGGCTCGGGACTTGAATCGTAGCGGGCAAAGCAAGGAACCATAAGATTCTCTGCTCGCCTGTCAACTTTTCTCCTCCTTGAGTGACGGTTGTAGGCTTAGCTCGCAGTGTTGTGCCGACTTCTTCACCGTTTCGACCGCACACAAAGCTTGGCGCAAACGTATCAGGATGCGCAGCGCCAACTAGTTGCAGCCCCATTTCTCGCCGTTTTAACGGCAATGCGAACCTGAGATGCAGCTCTCTGACCAAACACTGCGAAAAGCCCGACCACGGGTTAGAAGAGTTCGACAACGAGGAAAACCGACACCGAAACTAAGCCATTAAAAATGCTTTTTCAGAGCCGCGAGAAGTTCACTCTACACGTGAAACGTGTGAACGACCTCCAAAGGTGCCACTATGTTAACCACGTGTGTTGTTCGCAACAATTGCAGCAGCGTCAGAGCGCGGTATCAGCGCTCAAAAACATTCCATCTGCGCGTGCAGGTGGTCGTGGCTTTCACGTTATCTCGGACCGGACACTTCGATGACAGCACCGCTCTGCTACTTCTTTTTTCACCTTACCCCTCGTTCTCCAACAAGGCTTAGAAATCTCCAGCGTCGACCTCAATGGAAGACCCCGTGGAATAATGACGCTCCAGCGCCGTAACTAGCACTAGGCGTTACTTCTAACGTCCCGGACTGATGTGTTTCTCAATACTGCCTTGAAGAAAAGACACCGAACACTCATTGCGTGGTCAGCAAGACACCGGTTTCGCCATAAACCTGCTAGCATCGCCCCAAGTCAGCCATGCGAAGATACTATCTTGGAGAGAGTTTTGGAAAGTGCCAGCGCAGGCAAGTGCGGAAGTTCGTGCGGCCGGAGCAAGATGTGCAAGTTGCACCATCGATGTCCTTCAGGGTGACCGCGGGTGCTCTCAGAAGGCAAAACTAGCGGTTTCCTTAGTTCGTCAATTCCGTCTCTTCCTCTCCTGCTAGCTTGGTTTCTTTCTGATCGTCTGGCTTTCGTCCGTTTCTTTCTATCTGTCCGCCCTTCCCTTACGAAAATTGGTCTATAGAAAATATATAGACTTCTTCATTATAGACTCTGTTGCCTTTCTACAGAAATTTCTTTTCGTTTCTCTATAGTCTATAGACTTTATATAGAAAAAATCTACTAAAAGTATATGGCCATAAATCTATAGATTGTGTATAGACTGACTGTAGGATTTGTGTTGCCTATAGACAGTTCGCTAGGATTTGTCTATAGAGAGTCTATAGCCTTTATAGTCAGAAGTACATGCACAATCTATAGACTGCCGAAAACAATTTTTGTAAAGGTAGTTTTTTTTTCTTTTTCATGCCTTGTTTTTTCAAGTTTACGTTCGTTTTCTTGTTTCATTTCATTTCTTGTTCTCACGCACTTCGAAGTCACTACGTTCACAACATCGTTTTAGTAGCCGTTCAATGATACCAGCGTATCTAACATCCTTTATTACCTTCCTCGAAAACTGCACCTTGCCTCTCCTGAGACCCAGGTCGCACCACCAGCAAAGCAAATCCGACACGCCTTACTACTGTTTCTAATCGAGCACGACCTTGACGCCTTGACAGAGGAGTAGAAGCGACATGGCCGGACTGCCTCCTGTGTATCCTCCTCTTCGAAGACGCTCTGCGCGCAAACTGTTTCGGAGCTGGTAAATAGTGTCGGCTTAATACTGGCTCTGTGTCGGCCTGATGATGCCGCAGTCAGATACAGTCCAAGGATATGAGCGGTGAATTACTCCCAAAATGTGCTCAGCAACCAATGGCGCCGACCTACTGCCATGACCGTCAGGGTCAACCGCCTTCCGACTGCCGCGGCTAATAGCAGGCATGTGTTAGCAAGACAGCTGACCGCGATGTCATGACAGTAAGTAGACGCCACTGGTAGAGAAGCATCTCTTGACTGACATTCGCCGCTTAGTTAATGAGTTGTATTCGAATATAGAAGTGATGAGTCTATTGCCGGCCCCTCTGCATCTCATTATTCAGGTGGAGATATTCTTCGTGTTCTTTTAGGTGTTGCGAAAATATTTCAGCACTGGACGGGCTTTGCAAAGCTTGCTCGCTCTCCGTAAAAGCGCTAAGCCGGCGCATTCGAAGTATACAGCTATGAGAAATCTTACAAGGACAACAAAGAGTGGTCAATACGGGGTCTGCAACAATTACGGCTGCGATTAATTGCTTTGCCCCTTTATTAATGCGATAACGTTAGAGGTCCCGTTAATGAGAGGAGCCAGCGTCCCGTCCGTCCGTGTATCGAAAAATTAGGTGGCAATGAAATTAACTGAAATTAATTCAATGCATATAACACCTGCCCACCGTGGCGCTGAGCACCAACTCATTGGTCGAGACATAGACAGGCTCCCGAAGAACTACCTGTGCAAAAATGAGCCTTGCAGGAGCTCAGCAAGAGGAACCTGAGTCTCACAAGCCCCACTGGTGGGTGCGTTTGGTACAGCCACCTGCCATCGCAGGGCAATGGCGCTTCCTTTAACCGCTGCACCACTGCGCCAGTAGTGGTGTGAGGACTCACCTCGATCTATGCATATATGAAAGAGAAGCAGTACTTGCTCGGGAGGGACCTCTAATGATATCCCATTGAGCTCTCTTGAGAGTAAGTTACGCGTCGTCCAGGCTTTTATTCATCGCTATCGTCAGTGGCGTCACGACTGATAGCTGGAGAGGAATGCGTGCCCCCGGCTCTCGCGTCCAGTTCGGTGCCGATCAACGAAGAGACAAGGTGATACGGAACCAGAAAAATAAGCATAGATAACAGCTGCAAGGTAATGCCCCCAAAGCACTCGTTCGTGCGATAGCCGAGCTATCCGCGAAAGTTTTGCAAGCTTGGCCGAAGCCGCTCGCCACGCTGGCCTGGTCTGCAGCTTGCTCCCGCCAGAAACACGATGAGGCAAGCGTTAGTGGCGACGCTTACACGATCGTTGCACTTTCCGCACGCGTGCATCCTTGGACCGCCCTCTTTCTTTTCTTTTCTTTCTTTCTTTCCTATTCGCTCCATCTCTCTCGGAGATGTCAGCTTGGCCGTTCCGTCACGTGCTCATGGTCTCTCACGCGGAAACTGCACGCGTTTTTCTCTTTCCTTGTTCCCACAACGGGCGCAGCGCGGTCGGCGCCGCCGCGGGCTCCTAGCGACTTGCGCGTGTAGCGGTAGCGACAGGCTCGCATTTCGGACTCTTATCAAATGCGCTGCTGCTGGAAGTGTCGTTGCCCAGCACGTCTAAGCGACGCGCGGCCACAGACCATAGTTGTTAGCGAGCGGTGCTTAAAGGGGCGAACATAGCGCGAAGACTAGAGTCGTAACGGTTAGAGTTTGATGTAAACACTCTAGCAGATGGCGAAGCGAGAAGGCATGGTCGGCTGCAGCCGTGTCCTGCCTGTTGAAGGAAACCTCGCATACAGCGAGACGACAGCACAGAGGACACGGAGGGAGTGGCTCAACAAAAACGTAACTCAGTGATTTGCAAGTGGTAGATTCTACGGCGCCGCTGCATTTGAGGAGATAACAGATAAGGGAAGAAATCTGACGCCTCACCGAGATTAGCTGTAAGCTCGCATTACAGTGAACCGCTTGATCAGGAATATTTATTTATTTTATTATGTTTAGCCTCGGCGTATATATGCAAGGTCGGCCAAACGTCCCAGTGCAACAGGGTCCGCCTCTGAGCCTTGTAGTGGTGCATTTACTGCAGCCTCCGAAGTTGATAATCTCTGGCTGGTAGAGACTCGAGAGGAGCCACATCCTCACCCCTGAAAATCTTGGTGGCTTCAGGGGCGCCGCAAGTGCTCGGCTACACAGCTCAATACCAGACCGTGTGGCCTGGAAACTTTTGGCCAACTCTGTACGTGCACATATAAGAGCTGAGAAGCAAACATTTACAACAAATAAGAGTACAGAGCAAGCGGGGAAAAAATGCGCAGGCGTTCATACGAGGTGATGCGACAAATCTGTGTTAGCAGTATTGGTTGTACAATTCGCATCTACAATGATCGCCTAGCCGCTGCATACTTGAATTGTATGTCGCCGTCGCTTTTACATTTAAGTGCTGGGTGGACTTCTTACGGGTGGAAATGAGTGTATGGGTGGTGGGTAGGACCTGTTAGCGGGAAGAGGTGGGTTGTTGGTGGTGGGTGAAGCTTCAGTAGGGTGGATTTGCGATTGTTGTTGATGGGTAGCGGCTTCCAGACAGTGAAGATGGGTGGCAAATGTGCGTGGGTAGTAGGTGGAGGCCTTCTGGAGGGTGGAAGCATACAACACAACACCAGACGGAGATATTTTGCGAATATGAGGGTACTGATGCGAATGCTTTAAACACACACACGCACACGCACACGCACACGCACACGCACACACACACACACACACACACACACACACACACACACACACACACACACACACACACACACACACACACACACACACACACACACATTTTTCATTTACAATGGAGCGAAATCAGAAAGAAACATTACAAAATTTATCATTTCTTTGTTGCAATTTGTATTCATTTTTTCTGGAGGGGGGGGGGGGGGGGAACGTCCGCCTTCTCTAGGCACTGGTCGTGCAATGTTCTTGTGCGACACGCTTGCTTGTTTTACGGTCGAACTCAGCAAGCGTCGCAACGGGTAGGCGTCGCAGCAGCCGCACGCAGCTTTTCGAAACCAGCTGTGCCTCGGTGGGCGGACATCAGCGAGCAGACAGAGGGTCGTAATGGTTCACGTGTGATGTCGAAGGCGTGGAGGAAAACTTACAATGTTTCGTGATTTCCTTTTTTTTTTCCCCGGCTCTTAACCGCTATGCTTTCGCTCCGGACAATCGGGATGGTCGTAAGCGACGTGTTTTCGTCTGTGCTGAGCCAGCGATCTCAGCGCACCCAGTTCGAAATCAACAGTATATTCTATAAGAAGTATATAGAAAGTCTATAGATGTTTTCGATAAGGGCAGCCCCGTTATCACCCGTCGCGGCAGTCTAAATAATGCTATTCTTTCCCTCCGAGCAATCTGGATTATGAGCGACGTGTTGTCGTTGGTGCTGAGGCAGCGATCCACGCACGCACCCAGTTCGGAATCGATGGTATGCCGAAAAAAAGTGGTCGCTGCCTCCAGTGAAAGACGCGAGTAAGGTTGGGCAATCCGGACAACTGAGGACAACTGCATCCAAGCTTTTTATCAGTAAAATTCGATTCTGCGGCTGCAAAATACGTTTTATTTTGTTTCTCATGCGTTTCCAAACAGTGTCCCTTTTTTTTCTCTTCTTTATCTGTACATGAGTGTCAACCGCTACTTGCCACAGGGTGGCGTGACCGCGTCAGGCAGTTTCCTGCCTTTAGTTACATCCCCAAAGACAATAATGTATTATTGTCTTGAATAAATTTTAAAAAAAGAAACATTCTTTGCTGAGACAACTGGGTTTTTAAATTTTCCCGGCATTCGACTCAGGCCAAGACAAAAAGGGACTCCGTGATTGTCATTGAGAAATGAACTGCGATGAACCCTAGCCTCGAAGATCCGCATCAAAACCTGTATCGATGTAATCGCAACGTGGTGTTTGGAATTGCCGACAGTGGCGACATCTCTATTTTATTTGTTGCTCTTTTATAGCTTATAAAAAAGCCGTTTTCAGTGCGAGTAGTACTTTTCTCGTGAGAATGCGGTAAGCTATCGATGCAGGCAACTTGAATTGGTCCCCAGTGTCCGTTTAAATTATTTCCTCTTTTTTTTTTTCTGACAACCACAGAGATGCAGCAACTGCAAGAATTCGACCTCATATTCCAGGGGTCAGCATAACACGCAAAAACACTCGTATCAGTAAGGAAAAAATAAAAAAAAGTTGCTGCATACCGGGGCAAACAGCTGCTGCTTCCACAACAATAGGCGGCAGATAATGTGTACAGTCATGGACGGGAGTTTACGGTATTCGGATTGGCAAAAAAGAATTTATTCTTGCGTAGCCTCGCTAGGCAGTCAGTTGGTATAGGTTCTAGCTGGTGGGACACGCTCACAGCTTCATGACCCTTTTGTTCGGTTCGGCCACGTAGAAGGAAATTGTTTCCCCCGAAGCCGCAAACTTTTCTCCGTGACTATAGGCCACCAAGTTGCGGCTCAGATAGACTACTTTCTGTTTACCGCATACTGTCATTACGAAATTTAAAGCCTGTTCAAAAAAGGTAGGCGTTTAGGATCGCTCATCTATACCAGCTTTGTTCACAGAGGTACCCGAAATGTCTTTTGTCTTTAATTCCTGCTTCTGTTCTTTTTTAACCATGTTTTGTGTCTTCAATATTCTGCTTCTTACTTAACGTTTCGAATGACCTCAGCAGGGTCAGCGCTCTGCCCCGTGTTAAGATTAAGGCAGACCCTGCTGAATAACGTCCAACTCTGGATTACACCGAAGCGTTAACACCGTCCCCCTTTATCGCTCGTCGCGACTGTCTAAACAACGTACTGTAAAGCGGCTCGTATGAAAGATTAGGCGCCATCTGGAGCGACTACAAATATATCCTGTGCACACCGTGTCGTCGCAAAATCAGCGCAAATAGGGCTCCTCGTCTAGCGTCACCCTTGCCCACTTCAACAAAACACAAGAAATAACAATGCTGCCCTCACTTCTTTTGCTGATTTATAAAGAAATTACAGGTCAAAAGGGAGTGTCACTAAGCCGCATTTTGAAATAATAGACTTCTGCGTTCTTGCCAGTGGGGAGTCCTTTCTTAGCGCACTTCACTATCTGGGCTCCGTCAGAAAGGCTGCAGGACCGTCATTCAACTTTAGATTGGTCCAAGTAACTCAGGATAAACGGTCACGCGGCTGTCATATGCAAAGACGAAAGCAACAGAGAGCGCGCGACTTCGCCAACGTCCGGTCCCGCCCCTCAGCGCACGTCGCGCGAAAGCTTAAAAGACAGCGGGAAGACTTTCACGGCCATCCAAGACGCGGCCTTAATTGCCTTCAGCGTCGCTTAATCGTCGTCGCAGAATGGTCTAAGGAGCGTCCTTCCAGTTATTGGCGGTACAAGGACGGGTCTTCCGGTTTAAGTAGCAGTTGACCTCGTGTATGCAAGGCGAGACACGCCGAAGCAGACGGAACTACGCGGGCAGTCTTGCATGCATTTCTGTACGGCAGACGGAAACAAAATTTGAAAGCGCCGGGCGTCAACAATGGAACGATGCTGAATCCGTCTCGCATGATTCCAACTTTCGGTTTATTCGAACCAGCATCCTGGCATCATTGACACTGAGCGGATATTAAAAAGGCGCTTTGCAATTCCAACCCCGATTAATTTGAAGAGTTTTACAGTACGCTTCGCGCTAAAATTATTTGGAGACGACTGTAGTAGTTCTCCGTGTTCCTTTCACAGCAACAGAATTTACTCCTCCTTCGCAACGCGCGCTTCTCAATGACTTTGATCCATGAGGCCATCTGTAGGAACTCGCTTTATTGTCACCACTTCAGCAGTAGTCAAGAAGCCGCATTTTATGAATTCGCACTAAGGCTAATTACATTTTACAAAAGGTGAACGACATCAACGAAAGGCCCCATTCAGAGCGCTCAGACATCCGAACAAATGGAACAAGGGAGAGGCACTGTTGGTACGAAATAGAATTATTGGCGCTCTTCCACGGACTTGGAGTGTTCGTGCCAGGGAGTTCGGCGTCCCTCTGACCTTACACGCTTCGTTGCTTCAGAACTTGAGGTATGATGTAATCAGCCTGCCAGAATTGGTTTGGTTTGGTTTATGGGGGTTTAACGTCCCAAAGCGACTCAGGCTATGAGTGAGGCCGTAGTAAAGGGCTCCGGAAATTTCGACCACCTGGGGTTCTTTAACGTGCACTGACATCGCACAGTACACGGACCTCTAGAATTTCGCCTCCATCGAAATTCGACCGCCGCGGCCGGGATCGAACCCGCGTCTTTCGGGCCGGCAGCCGAGCGCCATAACCACTCGGCCACCGCGGCGGCTCCTGCCAGAATTATAAAGTTAAGATGTTTGCGTACAGGGCTTGTCAAAAGCCCATGTGCCACAGCGTCTGCTTCTCAGACAGATTCTGGCACTTAACATGCCAATAAAATCATCAAGGTTCTCAGAGGTTACAATAATACTTATACTGATCTCTACAGAAATTTTGAACTTCGGAGGTTTCGTAGTTGTCCGACTATGGTGCTGAAAAGCAGACCCTGGGACATGGAAACCTTTGACTTACCTTATACAATTCACGGAACAACCTCATGCGTGGTCTGATCAAGTCCCTCTATATACCCATTCACTGTCGTTGCGGTTCTCTGTGATACCCATTGTCCTTCCTAAACAGTCATGAGTTAGGAGCCAAAGGTATATCAAAATCACAAATTCTGATATCAAAATTTTGGCCTTGCGAAGCATTTAGATGTTAAATACGTCATTATTACGTTGAGGGCTTCGCTATTAATGTGATCTTTAATAACTATCGAAGTATTTGTGCAATGAATGATAGCCAGTGTGGTGGCCGAAGTAAAATATGATTTAAGACAATCTGCGTTTGAAATTTCAGGTATACCAGACGCCTCAGCGGGTATGTTTCATGCTTCGTGGGGCACGCGTAATACTGCAGTCGAAACAAGCTGAATAGTCATCACGCTCGTCTGCAGACACTGAGAACAAGCGCAAGATGAGCCTATAGTTGTGCGAATGAAATCCGGCATTCACAAACCTGGGTTGCACTTCGGGGCTCCAAGTGGTGCAGGCGATCTTGTAGCCATCCCTATTCCGGAACGAGCCGCTGTCGTCTGCTAGCACGCCGATGTTTGATGACATGGTGGACCAGCTCTTGCGGCGTCCTCCGATGCGTGAGAACATGGGGCCGAGATTCCTTTCGTTTCCAGCTGCTTCCCCTCCTCTCAGCTCTGACTAAATACACCGGATGCTTTCGTGCACTTCGTGCACACACCGCTGATTAGATACCGGTGGTATATCCAGAAGACGGAAGCGGCACACAACCACTGCTTATGTCGTCCGTCGTCTGCAACAGCCGTTCTTCGTCGTCTGCTAAAGTGCGCGCACCGTCACCGCGCCTCGTCGTCGTCCACTTAGGTAGCACAGTCAATACACAAAGACAAAACAGGCTTTTAAATATCTCCGGACACGATAAAATCAATAAGCTTCTATCAAACTTGACGGATGAACTTAAAAACGAAGTTAAATGCTGGGAAGCGGAGTCGTTACTGTGGCGTCGCTCTCGGCGGAGCGATGCCAAGTGCGCGGCTGGCGCGGCGCGTTCCGGTTTTGAAGGCAGGTTGTTGGCGCGCTGCGCTCGATTCTTGTTTCGCTTTTGTTTCCTGACGGCGGCGGCGGAGGCGGCGCGCCAACCGGTAGTGACGTTGTGGTGTGACGTGACGGAAGTAGCAATCTTTTTTTCGCCTGCTTTCCTCCTCTTTGCCAATCGACGCTCCGGGTCCCCTCTTCCAAACGGAGCGCGCGCTTTGATTCTTATCCGCTTCTCTTTTTACGTTGCAGGAAGAGGAAAGTCAGGAGAAGCGGAACAAACTGCCTAGAGGCACTAACCAGAAATTATGGCCTTTCTTAAGTAGCCACGTGGTATTTGGGGCTCTCCTCGACGCATAAACAAAGCGTGATGGCGAAGCGTAAAAAAAGATTCTTGCTCCTTTGGATGCCCCAAGTAACTGAAACCAAAGTATAAGAGTAGAGTGGGTTTAAGAGGGAAGCAGCAGATAATTCTGAAGCTGGTACGCTGAACAAAACGTGTCTCTTCATTAAATCTTTACATAACTCTTCTTTTAACGGGTAGAGGTGTGAGGGTAACAGCATACTGAAAGCACGAGAGCGTATAAACGAGTCCGAAACAGCACCGCTTCCGAAAATACCCTTTACTGCCGGCATTCTTCTGCTTTTCTCGTTTCTATCCTTCTGCAGGAAGCAGGAAGAACATTCCCCGTGTTGCTGACCTCTGCCGTCTGGCCGCAACAACTTCGCCCGCTCCTTCGCAGACGACTTATGCACTGCGGGCAGACCGGGTGCGACGAACACAGTGCTTGTGCCTTTTCAGTAACGCACCACTCATCTCAAGGAGAGGGACGCCTGGAATGTCTGCATGCACTGGAGATCACTTTGAAGAGACACTACAGAACAATTACCATGCACCGATGACAATGAGGCTACTTTCAGAGAAAACGAAGCTTTCATAAGCGAGAAAAGAGCAGAAAACAAAATAAAACTGTCACAACTACCCGCCGCGTTCAGAAGTAAACTGCTATGTCATTAATAGTTATTTGAGTTCACTGATCTATGAGGCCAGACTGCACTGCCATTTACTTTTTCTCAATGATAATGAAATCCACATGTCTCGACACCATATGGAAAATGTGCCAAGAACTGTTCGGGTGTGACGAAGAACAAAAATTGGCCGGGAGTTTAGCATTGCTGAGTACGAAATATTATACGAAAGCACAGTTTTTTTTTTTATGTAGGACACCACCGCCACGTACCTGAAAGCGCGATTGAGGTGTCCACTGATCCAGGGAGCCAGATATGCGGGTCTTCAACTTTTTCATCATCGGTGCCAATTTACCCAATGTACGCCGTCGTCTATGCTCCAATACTGCATTTCGGCAGCATTGTTGTGAGCGACAATGCGCATTGCTCTAGTTCCTGCTTCTGCCCCAATGCACGCCAACGCATGCAGCGCACATCTCTGTCACTGCCGCCACATAGCTTAAAGTGCGAATATTAGTTCTACAGTAGTATTAGTTGATGAAGATGATGTGTCATGAACAGCGCGAGAGTGTGTTGCAGTTTAACAC
Source organism: Amblyomma americanum (assembly GCF_052857255.1). Taxonomy (NCBI): domain Eukaryota; kingdom Metazoa; phylum Arthropoda; class Arachnida; order Ixodida; family Ixodidae; genus Amblyomma; species Amblyomma americanum. The sequence continues at coordinate 7,976,458 of NC_135506.1, read as the reverse complement.
AAGGCCTGCTCGACTGCGGCGATAGCCAAGTGCTCTCGCGCAGTGGCCAGCGAAGCTGATCTGTTCGTGCTGCCGCGGGTTCCAATCCCACTCGCGGATATTTACTGCATTTATTTTTATTATTTCATCTGGCACGAACCCACACACGCCGTAAGCATACAAACATCCCAAGATATTGCTCGGGGTTTGCCCATCGCCAACAGGGCTTTCGCACTAATAAACCTGTATGGCGATCAAGCTGGATCGTTTGAATGCGTTAGCGTTTTCTGTTGCTGCTTATTCTGTAGTAGCTCCACCTCAAGGGTGTGACGCGATAGCGTTAAAGGGTTAATTAACGCACATATATGCGCAATTAGTCATTCTCGACTTTACACTCATACAAGAAATGGTGCAGTGGTTGAGCGATGCGCCACTGCCCCGACAGGTGGCTGTTTCAAACGCATCCACCGATGGGGCTTATGAGACCCAGGTGGCTCTTCCAGAGCGACCTCTTGCGGCTGGTCATTAATTTAACTGCCACCTGCCACCGTGGGTAGTTATCTCACAATCCGCGGTGAGCAGGTTGCCACTGAAATGGTGGGCAGGTTGGGATGACGTCACAATGTTCTCAACACGTCACACGTGACGGTGACATCCGCTTTAGCAGACCCTTCCAATGTTAGCGCATTAATAAGAGTCGGAACGATAATAGTTTCCACGACTAGCTATTTAGCAGTTTAAATGATTCAATAGAAATTTTTCTTTCAAAAGCCGTGAGAGATGCGATCTGTGCAGGTGGATTCGTCAGAATGGCGGACACTATGCACCTTACAGAGCTCTATAATCGAAAGATTAATTAACTAAATTTAACTTTGGGATTAAACTGCGGAAAAAAGGAAATTACTCTGTTATGGTAGCGCGTTCATCGCCCTCCTGGCGTATAACATAGAGATAGAGGAAGATGGTAGGCACGGATGTTAAGCAGAAGGGTGTTCCCGTCGGCTACCCTGCACTGGGGAGGAAGGATGAAGGGATTGAGAAGGGAGAAGGGTTGAGGAGCACAGTCACAATTTGTCCCACTCCAGCGAGTCGCTCTAGCCACGTGCAGGTTGTTGGCTTAGAAATTCAACTGCAACCTTTCGGGCTGCATTTGAGTTGAGCCGCAAGAACTGAATGTAGCACGTCCAGTACCTGCAGCGCGCGTTGTACTTCTGGCGTGCACAGGCCAGAAAACAGATCACGCATAACATTCATCAAGGACGTGAGCATTGCAGTCACTTGCAGATTTTGACCATGGTCCGAATCGTGTCTTTTGTATGGAGCAGTTGCGGGCGTTGGACACTGAAAATGCGGCAACGACCCTGACCCAGTGTGCGTACTACAAGGCTTCGGTATTGGTGGCGAAGTAATACCTGACGCAGTAGGTCCGGCGTCACCAGAAGCCGGCTCCCTTTATTTAGTGCTGTTGTTGGAGAAGGCGGACGCCCTGCGGTGGCTCCTGAAGGCTTCCCTTCAAAGGTAATCGATTACCTTCTTTGAGGACCTTCGGCGGCGCGAACGACATCGTCTCACCTTTGCAGCGGCCTCTTTGAGCGTAGAATGGCCTCGCACCATTTGCTTGAGTACCGCCAGTTCAGTCTTTACACGGGGACAGTCTTTCGAGAAAGAGCCGTGTAGGCCACGACAGTTGCCGCACGTCACGGCAGTCGCGCGGCAAATATCGCTGCTGTGTGGCTGGGAACATCTTGGGCATACGATGGAGTTGAATTGCACACGCGGCTCACGTGACAGACCCTCATGCACTTCTTTCACTGTAGCGGCTTAGAGACGAAAGGTTTAACTGGGTGTCGAAAGTGGCCAACATTCACGTATGATGGCATACAGTTACCCTTGAAGGTCAGCTTGATGCATTTGAACCTTCCAAGGCGCTGAACTTGGATTTAAAATGCTGTTGATCATACCCAGCAATTCTGGACAAAAGCATTTCTGAGCGGGAAACCGTTTATGAACGCAATTATTTCATTTAATGTAAGATTTCACAACAATGTCCGCAGATCACCCGACGGCAGTCCTGTATATTTCCTTTTTCTGTTAACGTTTTTGTTATCTTCAAAAGCGTTCCCATTGATTTTCTATGGGAGTCTTAACTATTCGATGCGATCGCTGAAAACAGTTTAAAAGAAATATTTTCCTAAAGATCCGAGTAATGGATCATTGCCTTCAATGTTTCTATAACAGTGTCTTACCATTTTCCAATTTTCAGAATTCTTGCGCAAGAAAGCTGGGCTTGCACCGGCTTGATGAGCATGGGCAAATCGGCGTCACAAATGGCGATGTCGTCATTGCAAATTACGCCAGCCGTAGTGCCGCTGTCTTGGAGGATAAGAGGGTGGACGGTGATATTACCGAGTTTGGTGGTGGCGGTCAAACTTTCTAGTGCGCTCCGCCCCACGACATCAATGGAAACGAAGAATTTATAGGGCTTTACTCTCACATCTTTCATCCCTCGCGGTACGAGGCTTTCCAGGTGCATAGAGGTTCAGGTTGCCGGTTGGGTGCTGCGGCACAAATAAGACTGTATGTGCCGGGGCACTTCAGACCCTGATAATAGTTGACGGGCTTGATAAGGACGACTCGGCTTCTCTGCGCAGTCTGCGCTTGGCCTTCTTGCTAACGACCCGTACGAACCCGTCGTCGGTCGAGGAGCCATCACTTGGCGCCGAGTTTAGATCACAGTGTCGTGGCTGCTTGAGTCACTCGGGCGATAGAGGCGCTTTCTCTGGGCGGCCACTGCCGACCCACCGGGTTCTGAATAAAGCCCAGAAGCCTCCACTTCCATCGCCGCGACAGAAAGGGAGCGGAACCTCCCTGGTTATGGCACAAAGAACCAAATAACTGCAGAGACGTGAAGGCTGCGTTCTGATATAGAACAATTTCTTCGTCTTCTCTCCCCGAATATCTTAACTACAGTCGGATACAACTCAAGTCTGCAGTGAAGCTCCGCCCACATTTAGGACCCCCGCAGAGAACTCCTCCACGACATAAAAGTCGTCCTTTGTTAAAACTTTGCTTGCTGCCTGGACAAGAAGCTAGTCAGAAGAAAAAAATAAGCTCTACAATTTGATGCCCGGCTTGTTTAATAAAGTCAAGCATTAAAAAGGCTTATTTTGTTTACTGCTGTGGTTGGCTGGCGGAGTAATACAGGACGCCGCGGACAACTGCAGGACGCCCAGTGTTAGCAACTGCTGTTTTTTTTAAGTTGTATCCTACTATAGCTTTTGATACTGGCCTCAAAAAATAAGCATAACTAACCAAAATAATCTATGGTTAGCCAGCTTCACCCTGTCGTTGGTGTCCCACGCCTATGCGGCCAGTGTTTAGCTTTTACAATCCTTGCGAGATCGCTGTGGCATTCCTGCCTATTACAGAGAAAGAAGGTTAGCTCGTTAGACAGAGAAATGTATTTTCTTCTCAACAGCATGCGCTGTTACTAGCAGTTTTTGTTGGCGCGAAAGCAGGGACGGAGAGAACAGATTGGATAGAACAATACTTTTGCAGTGGTTTCCTGCTTGCGTGAAGTGTTTGGAAAAACTAGACGTTTTTAGCATACCGAAGACGTATTACCGGAGACGTATACCGGTTTACCGGACCCTTCTTGCGCATGCGCAGTGGTATTGTTGGGGTCGGGGGAGCCACTGCGCGTGCCCAGCCGGCGTCCGGTAAACCGGTATACGTCTCCGGTAATACGTCTTCGGTATGCTAAACACGTCTACTACCTCGTTTCCGTTTAGACCTTCGTGTCCAAGGGTCCATGTTACTCTGTGTGAGTAAGAGAGCCTAATGAATAGCGTACTCGCCTTTTTCCAGTATAGCTCAGTTTCTCCCGGGACTTGTAATTCCTGTATAGCCTGATAACTTCGCATTTCTCTGGGGAGTACTTAAGATCGTTCTCTTCGACCAATTCCTCAACCAGGTCTATAGTTGTTTGCAGAGCTTCTTCCTTCTGCACCAAGGATTCCTGTGTAGCCCATATGGTGATGTCATATCCGTAGAAGATTAACCGATATCTCCCCGAGTTAAGAGCTATTTGACTAAGTTTAGCATTGCTGTGTTGAAAATCCTTGGAGAGTGCGGAGCCCTGCGCTGTGTCTTTGAATAGGTAGTATTGGTGAACAGATCTCCCCCGTTCCTGTTTTGGCTGCGCGATTGAAGAAAATGGTCTTCACGAAGTTCAAGATTTTCTTCAGCAGTTGAGATCGTTTAATTTTTTGTAATATCGTTTGGGGCCCGATATTGCCGAAAGCTCCTGTAGATCTAGTTTTCGCCGTGTTTGGGGATTGTGTTAGTCACTGAAAGAGCCACACAGCAGCATCTTCGAAGGTGCACAGCTGTAGACTAGAGGCCCATTTCAGAAAAGAAGATCAGATCGCGAGAACACAGACTATAGGGGGTATTGTCAATATAAAACATTTCAACTGGCGTAGCATTTTTTTGTCGTTCAGGTGTTATGCTCAATCAGTAGTCATGTGTCAGTGGTTCGATGGTTTAGGGTAGCTCACTGTTCTTGCTTCAAAAAGGTAGCTCATCAAGCAGGCGAAAAAATTTCTTCGGGTTAAAGTACATTCAGGCTACTTGAACATGTTTCTGCGTAGCCTTAATTGCTAATAAAAAGGCCGAGTACAACAAACGCTAGTTGGCGTTAAAATATTGAGAGCGCGGAAATGCGCTGAGAGAGTTAAGACGGAAAAAACACCTGGACCTTCTGTTATTTCTTTGTCTTAATTACCTGTGTGCGCTTCCACCTTCTCAAGAAAGCAAGAACTCGTCAGGATACCTTTGTTAGCGTTCTCTAGCACTCTGGGTAAATTAGAAACACCAGAAAAGTTCAAGGTGTTGATATCGCAGTCGAACTTAGACAATGCTAAGTAGCAGGGGAGGCCTCAGCAGTATACTATGAACAGCCATGCCGTTATCGAAATCGGACGCTGCCTGCTTGCAGTGCAGTAGCGAGACAGCAAGCTTACCGAGGCATTCGCCATGGCAGCCATAAATTAAAGGCTGCATACTAATGCGACTTTAGTATTCCGCGTGGTAATCAGTGCAGCCACGTGATCCTTTTACATTTCTTTCCTGTTTTATATGCAGTGCAATAGCGAGACAACGAGTTTATCGAGCCATTCACCACGGCAGCCTACAATTAAATGCTGCATAAAGTGTTCCACACGCCAAACAGCGTAAACCACCACGATCCATTCAGAAAAGCGCATTAATCTCGCTCTGCCTCTTGGAGCACCCCTAAGCCTTGCATCGCATTGCGGAATGCCCCGCTATGCATGTTTACGTAAGACTGGCGCGTGCCCACAGCGGGCAATTGTCGAAGGTATCCATACTGGGCACTTGTCCAGGGGATTGAAAAGCTCTCCAGGCAGTCTTACGCATCGACTGGTCAAATGTTTGAGGGGAATCCTACAAGGAAGAGTAGATTTGTAATAAGGAATTAATTACTCATTGGCATCCACCCAAGCGCAGCCATACGGCTATAAAGGAAAGCTCCCTTATTACAACTCTTACGCATCGCTCATAAGTCCAATTTGTCGTATGCTTCCGTGCATTCGCCACTGTTTTCCGTCCAATTTCTTCTGTCATAATAGTATTTACTACCCTCTCCCCCTGCCACGGTGCATTATATAGTGACCCCAGTGCACTACCTCCCTTGATCCGTTCCTTCACGGTGCGGTTCAGGTGTTCGATGAGAGTGCAGCATTTGCTCGTTTATTAAGCATTTTATTTCCTCCTAACCAATTATGAACATTGTTATGGGTGCTGAGCAAGAGGCTTCGAGATCGTAGCTCAGGCTTAAATGTCTGCCTTTCAATGGAAACCTCTCCTTTTCTCCATTTGTAGCTACTGCTTCCAAACAGAGCCTCTTGATTGCTCTATGGGCACCTGTTTACTGAAGAAGTCGTTCCAAGCGCCAGACATCGATATCTTCCAAGGCGACTGCGTTAGGTTTGCACAGCAGCTGCTATAACGCATCCGTATGCGTCACTAGAGTCACTAGATAAAATGTTTTTATTTAGTGGCTCTACGCGTCACTACACGCTTTTCTTTTCCCTGCACTATTGCTGTTATTGTCGTCGTTGGCGTCATCGTTGTTGTTGCTGCTGCTGCTGTTTGTTGTTGTTGCTGCTGCTGTTTGTTGCTGTTGCTGTCTATGTCGCTGTCTATGTCGCTGTCTATGTCGCCGTCGTCATCGTCATCGTCGTTGTTGTTGTCGTCGTCGTCATCGTTGTTGTCGTTGTCCTTGTTGTTGTTGTCGTCGTCGTCACCGCCATCGTTGTCGTTTTAGTTGTTGTTGTTGTTGTTGTTGTTAGTGTCGTTGTCCTATCACCACATGGCACTTACCGACACTAGGGGACGGGCATTGCTACAGTCAAGAGAAAGCATGAGAAAGAGGTCGACGTATGCAGATACTTAATGGCCGGAAAGCCACGTTTTTACTACAGTGCACGCACATGAAACTCAAATGAAGATATGATAAAGAGCGAGAGGAATAAATTTAAGGCTTTTTCCCCCTTCAAGTTTCCCCTTCTGGACTTCGGGAGCACCGTCGGGATCGCCAACAGTGCGCTTAATTTCTTCACTATGGCACGAACAGCGCTAGTGCATCGACTGCGACTGCGCTACACCGTTGATGGAGTCTATGCCTATACTTCGAAATGTAGCGAAATCCTAGACAAGAGAAATATGGAAACCTTCATTTGAGATTAACAACCTTCATTTTTATTAGTTCATGAGAAGTGACGACCAAGGAGACAGTTGCATGAAGCTGCACATGGGCTATGAGAGACTCCATTGTGGTGCGCTCTGGATTCATTTACACCACCTGGGAATCTTAAACATGCGCTGACCTGTCACAGTGGAACTCATCAACAGCCGCTGAGCCACAGCGGCTGGTTAATTTAAGGTTTTGCATCCTGTTTATGAAAACATCCTGCGAAGTGCTTCTAAAAAATAAAAAAATGTCGCGCGACTTCTTTAGATTGTCAGTGAAAGCAAACTAATAAATGTGTAAACTAGTGGATTCAAATAAAAAAAAACACGAAAATTATCATCACAAAAACGCTGCTTGACGCACGTTTAGATTCAAGAAAGCGGTAAAACATGGCTGTTCGTACAGTGGAGGAATCAGCTCATCGAGCTAGTCACCGCGATGTGAAAGTGTACCACTGACTTCTTACAGGCGCCAGTGAAAGCCGACGCTACATGCAACTACGACTTCTCAGTTAAGACTCATCAACTGCCTCGTGCACAAACAAACAAGCACGTCTCGTGCTTGTGTTTCATTGAATGTTAATTTCATGATGCAGGAAGGTTTGGCTGCGTCGCTTTTTCAATTCCCTTCTTCCGTTGTCCTTTCAAAGCTGAACCGCAGTTGAAAGGATGCGACTGCGCTGGGTTGTTGCGTGATCGACACAGTGCTCGGTAATTCGTGCTTCTTTTCCAAGAGTGCTCCGAAGTTTTGTACTACGCTACGCAAGCCACTTCGCGAGGTCAGCGTGGCTGTCGCGTCACTCCAAGTTAAACCAGAGCTAAACCGCAGCCATTTTATAAAACAAAACTCGCCCTAAAGCCAAAGAGTGTTCATGTCGAGCGCTGCTGCACGCAGTCACGCAGGTGGCGTGAATGAAACTTACGCACAACCGGTTCGGACGGCAATTTCATTGCAAAGAAAATAGTAAAAAAAAAAACAAGTTTCAAACACTCATGTACTACGCCTTCCACTTGTTTCAGAAAGGTTACTCGTCGAGTCAAGGGTCTTTTTTTTTTCTTTTATGAGCGCCTTCCGGTTACATTAATTCCTCTTCACGGATAAAACTTAGCTACGAGATGAAATCTCGTAGATCAGCATCTCGCAACTTTTTCCCAGATGTCGCAAGCCGCCGCTGCCTTACAGATATGTCTGGCCATCATTGCCACGCAGGAGACGTAGCACAGATTTGAGTTCACGGAAAGATAATGCCTCAGAGCGGTTCAAAGATAATCTTGCAAACCGATCCCCCTCGCCATATTGCATATCAGTGCGAAACGCTCCACCGTCAAGGTCGTTTTGGGAGAGCAGTTGCGAGGGCGAACTCTAGCATCATGAGCTAGATTTGGGTGTGTGTAGAGTCCCCTAGAAGCTACGAGCGAGGCATTCTCTGCACTTCTGTACATTCACGGTGACTGCATGTGATGAACGCATCTTGTACGTCACTTGTGGCGCGTGCATTGTGCTCTACGACTTTGTCTGTGTGGAACGACTGGATTGGTTGAGTTGGGATATAACGTCTAGGTTTAATTTTTTTTTCATGCATTCTTCATGTAGCGGTTACACTTAAGTATGAAATTAACACCTTAAATCGCATCTAAAAGAGAAATCTTTAACAGGCATTGCAGTTGCGCGTCCTGAGTCCAGAGTCGCCCGCAGGAAGTTGAATAGAAGTGCAGCTGGATCTCCCTACAGCACGTGATTGACACCTGTCTTCTCGATTTCGACTAGGATGTCATTAACCCGTGTTTGTTCCCTCACCCACTTTGCCCGCTTCCGATCTCTTAACGATACACCTATCATTTTTCTTTTCATGTCTCGCTGCGTTGTTCTTAACTTAGTCTGAACCCTTTTCGTTAACCTCCCCGTTTCTGCCCCGTAGGTGAGTACTGGTAAGATACAGCTGTTGTGCACTTTTCTCTTGAGGGATATTGGTAACCTGTTGTTCATGATCTGAGAGAACCTTCCATATGCGCTCCCCTTCATTCTTATTCTAGTTATTTTACTCTCGTGGTCCAGATCTGCGATACATACCGACCATAAGTAGACGTACTGCCTTAGCCTTCTGAGACCGAACAGTACTTTATATTTCTTCATATTAAGTTTTAAATCCACCATTTTCTTTGCCTATTTAGGCTCTAAATCAAACGAAGCGCATTTTGAGGACCTCCGTTTTATTTATAACTCCGAATAAACCGTACGCTTTATGGTCACAAAAAAATTTTCCCTGGGCCGCGCATGTTCCTACTAGACTTGCCTTTATGTTTTCAATAAATATTCAACTGAATACCGGCGTCTGTCTCAACCGTGTCCCTCCATCCTTTTTTATGTGCCGCCTGAAAATGCACCTCCTGTACTGGACCAAGATTATTTATACCATGAGAAGGCCGATGTGGGCTGGTTGGTTGGTGTTGACGGAGAGTATGTAAGCGCTTGAGGCGGAACAAAGGGAACGGGACACACACTTGCGCTGACTAGCAACCAAATGTTTCTTTCGTGTATCATTGTTTGTTCCGAAAATCCGACTGATATTTCACTAGAATTGAATGAAATCTGTCAACATCTCAAATAACATATCGAAAAAAATTTCGCTTTTGGTTGTCTTGCAGCAATAGAGCCAATTAGCCCACATTTCTACTCTCAGCCCATGCATTTCTTCGACTCCAGTAGATCATTTTCTAAAGGACAGCGTTGATCATGGCCTCATATTGTCCGTCGCCTTTTCACACTTTTGGCCGCCGCGGTGGCTGGGTGGTCATGGCGCTCGGTTACTGGCCCGAAAGACGCGGGTTCGATCCCAGCCGCGGCGGTCGAATTTCGATGGAGGCGAAATTCTAGAGGCCCGTGTACTGCGCGATGTCAGTGCACGTTAAAGAACCCCAGGTGGTCGATATTTCCGGAGCCCTTCACTACGACGTCCCTTATAGTCTGAGTCGCTTTGGGACGTTAAACCCCCGTAAACCATAAACCATTTTTACACTTTCATAACAATGTCATCGCATTTCTGCAGCGGGAAAAACGATATAGCTTCTATAGTCCATTCGCCCAAACCTACACTGTGCCGTGTCGACGGGTCAGTTCCGCAGCTCGTTGTAGGAAGGCGGCTGTAAACATGTCTCGTTTCGCGAAAACTTTGCCCGCCTGTATTTCCAAGCTGACGACGAATGGTACCTTAGAGATATCACAACAGATAACGAAAGAAAGGGCCAAATTAATTCACTGTGTCAGCAGCGATGGTCTTCAGATTATCCGTCTATTTTGAGGCTGCGCTACCAGCCGTGTTTTTTTTTTTCGCGAGCTCCTGGCCATTACCCCCGGCGAAAGCCTATAGTTTGGATCCTTTTCAGATTTGTTTATTTTTTTACTTATACGACGCTCAAGGCACCTTTTATGACATTAAAGTGCTTTGCCCGATATGTAATAGCTTTTCAGACGCTAAAAACAAGTTGTGCGATATAAGAGCACGCAATATCGTGTTGTTGTCAACATCAAAATTAAAGCTGCAACTCGCCCGCAGCGTACACCTGATGAAGGAACCGAGCAGGTTCTGAAACGTCGTGTGCTTTTTAAGTTTTTGTATGGCATCCTTTTGCAACTTAAATTAAAAATTGTATATTACGAGGGTTTAACGTCCTGAAGAAACACGTCGGCTCTGGAAGACATCGTATTGGAGGGCTCCGAGAGAGAGAAAGTAATTTAATGAAAGGAAAGGAGGAGAGGTTGGCCGGCGCTATAGGTGACCCTGGTTTTAAACTCCACACTGGGTAAGAGGGAAAAGAAAAGTAAAAGGAGATGTGAGGGTGTGAATGGAGGGTGATGATGTCAGAATGCAATGGATTACTTGGAGTGTTCTGGGTTAGAGGAGACTACACTGGCTGGCACTGACATGAAGCACATGGAGCGCATGTCTTCCACATGCATCATGTGTCTCGCGCTCCGCATTCAATCGGACACTATGGGGTTCTTTAATGTGCATTTCTCTAAAATTTTGATTATTTCATACAACTCGATGTGTATATTCTGCTTTTCATGTATGCACATATGTTCAAAAAATGTATTAGTGATCATTAAGTACATCTTTGGGATTCTATTACATGTGTATTTCTTGATTACGTATTATTTACCACTAGACGAGCCTGGAATCTGTAGTTTTAACCATACAATTTTATTTATTAAGTGTATTCATTATTTGTATTTTATAGTGTGTATTTTTCTTCTCATTTGTTGTATCTTTCTTATGTTTATTTCCAACACCTGATATGTCGAAGCCCCTGCTATCGCGGCCCTGTTTTCGGGGCCATGTCAAGCTGCAAAAGCAGATTTTTGACTGGAAATCCTTCCAGTTGTTCTGGAAAATAAATTATATTAAATTCAACGCTCAATTAAGTTTAATCTTATGTTTATGTTTATGGGGGTTTAACGTCCCAAAGCGACTAGGCTGTGAGGGACGCCGTTGTGAAGGGCTCCGGAAATTTCGACCATCTGGGGTTCCTTAACGTGCGCTCACACCGCACCGCACACGGGCCTCTAGAATTTCGCCTCCATCGAAATTTGACCGCCACGGCCGGGATCGAACCCGCGTCTTTTGGTCAGTTTAATCTGCCAGTACATTTTCCGACTGCTGTTTCAATGCGTCTGGATATTTATTTCCCGTCCGCAAAATGTTCAGTAGAAATAATACCGCCGCTTTAGCTCGAGCAACTTGCCGAGGTTGTGCACAAAGACGTCACACCTAAGGGCAACGAATGCCCCTGCCAGCATATCGTTAGGGGGGGGGGGCGTCTCAGTGCTCCGCGAAACCGTGAGCCATAAACACCAGCGCCCTGCAAGGTGAAGTTACGAGTTGGTCCGAACGACCGTAGCGCTTACATTACTCTTTGTTTACCTCTAACTGCAAGCTATGAAGGGTGCAGGTAGAGTCGCTTCCATCGTCCCACTGTGGTCGCTCTATCTATTCATATTATAACATCGAATCTCTGCCCTCGCGTACCGCGTCGAAAACAACAAATCGTGACGCAAAATATGACGCATTAAACCATCGCTTTTTTTCAAAAGCAATTGAACGAAGATAGCTATCTCGCAGCCATTAAGCGGCCTCTTGGTCGACGCAAGATGTGTAGCGAAAGAGAAACAGTGCCCAGTGCATCAAAAATGTCCATTTGTCGAAATGCCTTCAGGGATGAAAGTACAAGCCGGTTAAGGATATGGAAAATTGTTTCGTCGGCTGAGCTAAAAAAGGTGCCCGTTACATGGAAGACGCTGAATAAAAACACTCACGAAACACCGTTACAGGAGACAACAAAGAAGACCACCAGCTCTGCGCTAAGCTGCGGGTGTCGTGTACGGTAAATGGGCTTAGCACTCAGAAAACACCAATGACGGACGTGCCTTTACAAAGATGACAAAATACCAGCGCCTGTGTCTGTCCGTTCCTTTAGTCCTCTCTTTTTTGCGCTAAACCTTTTCCTGCGAAATATACCGGCGCTGCGCTGAGTTGCTGTAGTTCTATAGCTCCGTCGTCTTTGTAACATGATTTGCACCTCACAGACATGCCAACAGCAAACTCATTTCAAACCCTTGCTGCGGTGGCTCAGTGGTTAGGGCGCTCGGCTACTGATCCCGAGTTCCCGGGTTTGAACCCGACCGCGGCGGCTGCGTTTTTATGGAGGCAAAACGCTAAGGCACCCGTGTGCTGTGCGATGTCAGTGCACGTTAAAGATCCCCGGGTGGTCGAAATTATTCCGGAGCCCTCCACTACGGCACCTATCTCTTCCTTTCTTCTTTCACTCCCGCCTTTATCCCTTCCCCTACGGCGCGGTTCAGGTGTCCGTCGATATATGAGACAGACACTGCGCCATATCCTTTCCCCAAAAACCAATTATTATTATTATTATTATTATTATTATTATTATTATTATTATTATTATTATTATTATTATTATTATTATTATTATTATTATTATTATTATTATTATTATTATTAACCTGTGCTGCTGACCTCTTGATTGCATCCTTAAGGGTTGGTGAAGCGTTGTCCACGTTCTTATTCAGAAGGATACACGCATATTGTAACCGGATAGAGCGTCCGGCAGACAACCTACCACCGCCGTCCGAGTGCCCTGCATCGACGAAGAGGAGGTGCAGAGGGAGAGAGCGATAAAGAATCACCGCGCCCGGTCGTGTTTCTCCTGGTCTCTTGCGTCCTCCTGTGGATTTACCTGGACGGGCCCGCCGTCCCGCTACAATATGCATGTGTCAGCGGTTCAGAGAGAAGAAAGAAAAAAAAACTTTGCCTCATTTTTTTCTTTTCCTCGTACTTGCGAATACAGGGTGATTTGAAGGTAGCCGGAAAAGTAAAAATTCAATAATTATAAAGGTATAGAAAGTAGTACGATGCGCTCTCCTCAGAAATGCGCAAGAAAACATGATAATATCTTCAGTAACGAAACTTCTTGTTGCGAGAATAGTAACATTTGCCACCGACAAGGGGCGCTACCGTTGCGTCAGTAGCGCGGGAGGCAGAGAGTAAAATATGGTATGAAGAACGACTAAGGACTAGAGTATTTAAGTACATTTTTAGAAAGAGCGCTGACTCACAGAGGCGGAAAAGGAATAGGAAGCTAACCTATAAGAACGCAGGATACCTGGGCAGAATAATAAAGATTGTCAAAAGGCAACTTAAAAAGGTAAAGCGTAAGAACTGGGTAAACTCGATGGGAAAGAAACAGTATGTCGCATGCGGCGATTAACACCCCAAAGCGACACATGGCTGTGAGGGACGCGGAAGTGGAGTGCTCCGGATTAATTCACACAGCCTGGGGTTCTGTAACGTGCTCTAACACCGCACAGCTTTAGCAGTTTGCATGCGACCGCCACGGCCAGGATTTCATACTGCGACCTTCGGATCAACAGTTGAACGCTAAATCCACTGAGCCACCATGGCGTGTATGAAAAAAGCCGACTGTGCACTTATATAGAATGTAAAAATGCGATATCAGGAAGGATTCACTTTATAATTAAAGGCGGTGCTCTGCTGTACGAAGCGAGATCAGGATGCCTTAAGACGCCCTGATACAAAAGGAAATGTACCCAGCAGGATGATTCATGCAGAAAGTGGGATAAGTCCCAAGAGAGAATGGAAGATATTTTGGTCGAATGTCGTGCTATCTGTTCCGATATCGATGCCGGCCAAATTAGCATAGCTGAGGCACTGGGTTTTTATATAAAACAGGTAAAGCCCGCGGTAGAGGTCAGCGAAATACAAGTGGTGAATCCGTGGCTTAAAAGCAGGTAAGGACGTATGCACAGCGTTTTGTCATTCAAAACTGGTATAACCTAAAATCAATTTGAAATTGTAGCTGTAATAAAGGTTAATTCCGTCATCGTGACCGCTGTAATTAAAAAAAATGGTTTTAAGGTGAAATCATAAAATTCATAGCCTGGTGGCGCATCCCCCAGTTTCAAAGGGGCGCTCCCATTGTCCGTCCGTCCGTCCGTCCGTCCGTCCGTCCGTCCGTCCGTCCGTCCGTCCGTCCGTCCATCCATCCATCCATCCATCCATCCATCCATCCATCCACCCACCCACCCATCCATCCATCCACCCACCCACCCACCCATCCATCCATCCATCCATCCATCCATCCATCCATCCATCCATCCATCCATCCATCCATCCATCCATCCATCCATCCATCCATCCATCACAACCAATCAATCAATCGATCAATCAATAACCAATCAATTCATTCATTTATACACCCATACATTCATTTATACGTGGCGGTAAAAACTTTGGCTACTAGCAGTGATCAGGACTTCGTTCAGGCGCCATTGTACGCCGTAGCACGCAACGACGACTCAATTGAGGCATCGAATATTCCTCGGAATATCCCGGCAATTGCCCGCTCAAACCGACCTGGCCGTCTGCTGCTTTATTTAGCTCATTCCGCGTTAACTTTACAATACCACTAGGGGTGCTGATGTCCTTTTGTTAATTTAACTTTGTTCTGTTATCGCATTAGGTGCATGGTGTTCAACTCTTTCAGGGGCCATATGCTGTAGCATTTCAGTTCGTTTTCGTTTCATGTGATCGTGAAGAAAGCATCAGAAGGCGGGAAAGCAAACGACCAATCACAGGCGCAGCAAACCAGTTTGGCCGAGAAAGAGCGACCATGCTACAACCCAATCCGGCCACAGGCATTTTTCGGAGACGAGATTAAGCGCCGATAAAGCTCGTGAGGCCCGTCAAACTTGTCGTCGTGCTCCGTCATTCATAAGCGTCGGCGCCTTACCATGAGTTCAGCGTAGGTGCGGGGCGGGGCGCGTTAACGAAATTAAGCGACATTACGGGCATGTTTCTGCCTCGGCCAGCATGACGTCATCCTCTCCGTACAGCTTTCACTGAGAGCAGCGACTATCGGAAGAGTACCAAGTGAAACGGGAACAAAATGTTATACTAAATAAGAGTTCCCCCCCCCCCCCATTTTTAATTCACGAGGCTAGCCTCACGCTAGATGGCACGCCTGGATTTGCGTGCTGGACACGACTCTATTGCACGCTGCAGTGTTCAGAACTTCGCTGAGAGACGAAATCTCGAAATGCATGAACGCTCCGCTACTCTTTCCTGTTTCGAAATGGGCTTCCGCCTTGCAGAAGTCCTCCGCACCGTTTAGAACATTCAAGCTTTCCTGCCGAAATGTCCGACAATTATTGCAGTAACGGAGATATGAACGCCCAACAAGGAGAGACAGTGCATATTCTATGCGTGCAAGGTAATTTTGCCAAACGATCAGCCTAGCAACTGCGCATTGGAATGCGCAACGCTTTTTTCCAACGCGCTTGTATTCCAATTGGAACCTCCCTCAAGGAGACTGTTGAGAGGGAGAACTTGGTAATCAGGAAGTGACCTTGGTGTTGGTGCTATCACGAAGACGACGAAGCCGGCAGTGGCGAGGGAAGATGCGCTGGCGCTAGGCCAGCAGCGATTACATCATCTCTTTGCCATCGGTCATCGCGTTTCATTCATCGGCTGGCCGCCACGTAACATTTGGTGGAGGTGGGCGATACCACCCAACTCTCATCCTCCTGGTCATCGTGCTTCGGAGCCTGTGTCTACCTTCTCCCATCGGCTGCTGGTTCCTGGTCCGCGTCGTCCGGCTGTGCCCCAGCCTGCCAGACCCGAATCGACCTTGGCCTTGCTCCCCGCCCTTACAAAAATTTCTTTAGGCAGTCTATAGTTTGCCCATAGACTTTTGTTTATAACGTCTAGAGACTCTCTACAGACACACCCTAGAGAACTGTCTATAGGCAATACAAATCCTACAGACAGTCTGTAGACAATCTGTAGATTTATGGCCATACATTTTTAGTAAACTTTTATTTATAGACAGTTTAAAGGCTGTGAATAGACAAAAATATCTATAGGAAAGCAATAGAGTCTATAAGAAGTCTATACACTGTCTATAGACAATTTTTATAAAGGGCGGACCACCTGGCACGAGGA
Organism: Amblyomma americanum; assembly: GCF_052857255.1. Lineage (NCBI taxonomy): Eukaryota > Metazoa > Arthropoda > Arachnida > Ixodida > Ixodidae > Amblyomma > Amblyomma americanum. Next base: position 7,960,166 of record NC_135506.1, on the reverse strand, counting down.
ACTGCAGCCGGCGCATTGACCCCACCCTACCGACCCGAGGCGCCACCCACATGTGAGGGACACCACCCATGCCCATGTCGTTCGGTGCGTCCAAGGGCCTCGGCAGTCTACTCCTGGCGACCTGCGGCCAGAAAGCTTCGTGGACCAGGAGTCATACGCCCGTCTTTTTCGTCGCGGCGGCCCGCACTTCACCACCTTGCTATTTCTGTTGTATCGTCCTCTCAACCCATACTTATTTCGCGCGTCTCTTCGTCAGTGTCTTTCACGATCGGGACGATCTCTCGGTGGCCCCGGGTATAGTGTCACGAAGATGCTGGCAGTGGCGTGGGACAGACTGCTCTCCTAGGCCAGCAGCAATTAAATCATCTCCTCGCCATCGATCGTCACGTCTCATGCTTCGGCTGGCCGCCACGTAACAGTATTATAACCCTGTCAAACAAAAATAAGTAATACTCGTGACGGAAGCCAACAGTCACCGAAACAAAGTTGCATATAGGGGAATATTTTCTCTTATTTTATAATTTGCGGGCTCAACCAATGGGATATTAGTAGTGTAATTATTTTATAGCTGAAATATAATTGAATAGACAGCAGAAGACAAATGACCACATGCCGCCGGTGGGATCCGAACCCACGACCTTTGAATTTGGCGTCCGGTGCTCTACGAACTGAGCTACGGCGGCGGCGGCGGTCCAGCCTTCTGCTTTCGCGGGTATTTATGTAGCGTGTAGCCTAGCCTTGAGTGTGGCCACCAGCGCCACCCACATCTATTGCGGTGGACGTAGCACGCCCTGTTTTAGCACGAGCGTCACGTCAAACGTCATCGTATGAACAGGGCGGAAGCTGTGAGAGAACCCTCGTACGCTACCTAAGACATTAAGGCTGCCAGAACAGAGGCCCTCGTTAACTCATTGAGCTGACAAGGGATTAAATATAGACAATAAAATAATTACACTAATACTATCCATTAAGCCCACAAGTAATAATAAAAGAAAACATTCCCCTATTAAACTTGATTTCGCTAACTGTTGGCTGCCGTCATGTGTATTTGAAATCGAACGCCTCAATTCCCTTCCCTTGTATGTCCAGAAAGTGAAACGTCACTCGATTCCACCGGCATTAGCATCTGTTATAATTAATAGTCTGCTACGCGGGAACATTTAATGTCACTTGGTTTGAGCGATGTTGGCCACTGAATAAGTTTGCGAAACTCATTCGTATTCGCCCTGGAACCGAATATCTACTCTGGACACCAGACACTCTGCAGGAACAAGCAAAGCCAAAAAATAATTTGCGCTCCGCCAAAGCCTAAAGTTTTATTTACTTAGTTCAGCAAAGAAGGCGTTCAATTCGGTGTCAAACTATTTGCACAGCATGCTGTCGTGAATAGCGATTATTCTCGGTCTCAGCCACTCCCTAAAGGGAAGCACGGCCCTACCCGCGACCGTTGACAATTTTAGTTCTGTCTCTCTTATTGGTTGGCGTTCCGCGTGCATTTAGCTCGAAAGTTCTTGAAGCTGTAAACGAGAGCTTCACCTTTTGGATGCTTATTCCCCCCCCCCCCCCCCCCCCCCCGCGTCTCCGCTGCATCTCTGCGCTCCACCGTGTCAGCCATATTCGTTTGCATTTATCGGATTTGTGGCTGACGTTACACTTGACTTGGCTTTTGATGGCTAAAGTGCAGCAGCATGGCCGGTAATATTGACGCCGATAGTATCGCACAAAAATGTTTTAACTCGCATTAGAAATGCTCAACAGCAATTTCGAACACATCTTTTAAGCGTGCTCGTGTCCCTTAATTGTACTATTTTTTTCACTGATCATCGTTGCTATACTTTGCGAATGGCATTATCTTTTATTGTGCAGTATCGAAAGAGATCGAATCACATAAGATGCATCGAATGCACTGCAGTGATAAAATGTCTCAGTCCGACAAGGGTATTACTATGAGCATAACGTCTATATACGTACGTGTTGGTCATGACTTTATATGCTATGTGCGGAATACATGTGGTATATGTAGGTGGCTCTAATGTGAAAGGGAACATACTGCGAGCATTCAGCCAATCAGCGACAAGCACACTTTTTCCTGTTTTCAGCTGTTTTGCTCTGGTCATATAACCGTAAGGCAGACTCAACTTTATTGCGCAAACAGCAACGAAATTCATTTTTGCGTGCAAACAGTTCCCTTTTATATTGAAGCTCCCTGAACATTTTGCCCAGTAACACGTTCTATGTGCGGAAGGACTGGCCGTAGCCCGCTTTGTTCATTTCGCAATATCGACAAGTTTGTCCCAGACTATGTAACTAGAGAAGGAGTACCCGGCTCCTATAAAGGATGCCGACAAGTCAAAACAAAACATAAATAAAAAAATTCTGTTCCCGTGATTTCAAGTCACACCGTTCCTCCGCCAGATCCGTGGCCAAGGTAAGAAGGTGGCTGCACACGATGCACCCATGGGTCACTATACAATTCAAGAACAAAAAATGCAAGCAAAATAGGTATATTTCAAGAACGCCCTGCCAGAGGGAGTTTTGTTTTTGTTCATTGTTTACTGCATTTATGCACAGGCTTGGTAAAAAGTTTCCAGGCCACAGGGTCTACTTTTCAGCGAAATATCGCACTACTTATGGTAGCAATAAAGTCAACAAGGTTCTCAGAGGTACTGATACTTCTCCTATCCGCTAGAGATTTTGGGCTTCGAGGGTGTCATACCTGCCCGATTAAAGCGCTCGAAAGCAAACCCTGTGACCTGGAACCTTTTGACTGGCCCTGTACGTGTACGCTTTTTAATAAGCTTCATTGCAGCCAAGCTCATCGGCGCTCTTACCTCCATCGACGCGCCTTTTGAGCTTCAAGTGCGCGGGAACTGTGCTACCGAGTAGCACCTCGAACACCTAGGCAGCCGAGTGGGCGTAAGAGCGCCAGAGGTGGTCGTGCGAGCACAGAGATAAGACAAGGTCTATGGAATCGCTTGAATTTCGCCCTAAGCGCTCGAAGCCATCGCTTCCAGCTCTTCGCCGCTCCTCGGATGGTCGAAAGTGAGGCCGCACGGCATCTCCCGCGATGACGACGCCGACGGAGGAGGAGGGGCAGGGAGCCTCTCCGAGCACCAGTTCACGATGTCCCCCTGGACTCGTTGCCCGACCCCATCCGGCTCGTCCAAGAGGCAGTGGTAAGCCCCGCTGTACATCTGCCGTACGGAGTAGACAGCGCGGTGAAGTCAGCGCAGTTGCGTTCATCCTACAGTTCGCCTCGCGCCTTTCTCAACGGCCATTTCGATTCAGAAGAATTTCAGCATCTCACCTTGCAAGGTAAAACATACCCAGGGTAACACGCAATCTACTTATGGTCTGCGCTGAAGTCTGCGATTCACCCTCGAAAATGAATGAATGAATGAATGAATGAATGAATGAATGAATGAATGAATGAATGAATGAATGAATGTCTAGGGTGTCAACCTACTTGGTGTCAGCACACACTGCGGGTGTTGCAGTCTCTTAAGTCGACTGCGTTTTTGTTTGTGTTGTGTGGTATGGTATGGTATGGTATGGTATGGTATGGTATGGTATGGTATGGTATGGTATGGTATGGTATGGTATGGTATGTGGGGTTAACCTACCTAAGACCTCCTATTGCATATTTCCTTCCCGATATTGACCCCGTTCAAAGGAACTCAACACAATTTAAATTCAAATGAAAGCGGACAAGGCCTATGGCAGGGCCTGTAGTGGAGGGCTCCGGAGTAAATGCGGCCCCCTGGGATCCTTCAACGTTCAGTAACATTACACAGTGCGCGATCGTTCTCGCATTTCGCCCCAGCCGAAATACGCCCGCAGTGGCCGGGTTTCGATTCCGTGACTTTTAGATCAGCAGCCGAGCGTCGCAGCAGCAGTAGCAGCGGGTCAGGTAGTTAATGACGAACTGCTAAACGAGCCCAGCTGGGTGGAATTAGGGGTTCACTCACCTTGAGAGTTTTGTCGCCACTGGAAACCTTATCAAAGAAGTCACGTGACGCATCTGGATCGCAGTTCTTGTCACCGGAGCCGTGCAGAATCAGAAGAGGAATCTGCACGGCATCCGCCCTGGCATGGGCGCGCTGCGGAGAACGAGACAAACATTGCCAGGATTTTTTCTCGCCGTTCGTTGGCAACAAGCAGTTACTACTACAATATATTTGGTTGCGACGCGAAGTACATATTTTATAAACAACGAAATGCTCCGTCATTTATTGTCTATAATTATAATGTTGGTAGCCTTGCCGAGACCGAAGGCTGACAGTTCGTTTCCCGAATAATAAGTGACAGGAACCTCAAAATAATACCTCACAGGTGTTTTTGGAACTCCCAAGGACGTGCTAGTTTAACCCGAACGCATTCCATAGGCATGTTCCCACAACCAGCTCAGTCAGAAAAGTTGAGCGGTAGCGAAGACAAGAAAGTGGACGCAGGGGCAAATAAGACGATAAAAACGATAACGAAGTGAGCTTTCGACTCCAGGACTACGTGTAATATCTGCCTTTTAGGATCGCGCATGCATTCTAGCCAGTTTACACAACGCTGCCAAAATATGAGCAATAAAGAGAACACCAGTGCTTGAGAAAAAATCCTGCTATTCGCCTTTACTTTTTTGTGCTCAAGCACAGCAGTGCACCTGACTGCACACAATGAATATTGAGAAGGGAGTAATGAATGAATGAGAGGGGAGTAATGCCGCGAATATTTGCAGTGTGTTCGTTTTTCAAATCTTCCGCCACATCACTTTATCGCTTTGTTTGCTACGCAAGACGCGACTAGATTTATCTCGATTGATCGCAGCCAGGCAGAGCTGATTCTACGTTGTTCCGGAATGTTCGAGTAACTTTGCGCTCTTTATCTCGAAAGTTCGCTATCAGCTTTAAATTGAGCACGGCCGACAGCGGCCGGCATTCTGTTCGACGACCGCCGAGCACGCTTGTCGCTTCGCCGCCGCCGAGTGGTTCAGTCCATTTTGGGTGCAAGTCAGCCCAATAAACAGTTCTTTTAGAAGACCCTTTCGTCCGTCTTCATCGCTGCTTCGACTGCCGTCACCACTACGTGACAATATCGTAATTGTTTTTCTGCTGTAAGCCAGAGGGTCTTACCTTGAGTGCCTGCACCATGGCGGCCGCATAGCCGGCGCGCAGACTGCCGTTGTAGTTTAACGGGTCGTTGTCCATCCGCTCAATAACTGCGGGGTCTCTGCAGGCCTTATAGGAGCCCACACTGCCCAAGGGAAGGGAGGGCAGCACTCGTCCAATGACGCGAACAAGGGCAAGCTAGAAAGACAAAGTCGACGGCAGCTGAGAAGAATGTGATTTATAGGGGTATCCAGACTTGTCAGAGCCACACTCAGCTTAAAAGGCGAGCTGTGTTATCTTATGCAATGTTACGCTCCATTATGTGGTGTTATTCCATGTCGTTTTGTGTTGCGTCTTGTGTGTTTTGTGTTGTGTTGTATGTTGTGTGCTGTGCGTTGTGCGTTGTGTGTTGTGTTCTATTGTATTTTGTGCTGTGCGTTGTGTGATGTGCGTTGTGCGTTGTGTGTTGTGTTGTGTTCTGAGCTGTTGCGTTACATTCAAATACGTCACGTTAAGCAGGCTTTAACGGCCCAGAGCTGCACACTGGTTATCAGAGACGCTGCATAGTGAAGGGCTCTGCATCCACCTCGGCCACCTGGGGTTATTTAAACTCACATCGCACAGCGCACAGGCGTCTTTGAATTTCGCATCTCTCAATATGTCCTCGCCGAGGCCGGGATTCGGTCTCACGTATTTGGGCTCAGCCGCCGAACGCCACATCCAACAAAAAAACCGCGGCTGGTAGTAAAGGGCTCTGTATTAAATCCTGCCTGAAATTCTGAAGTTCTCCCAATATCCGAGCTCAGGTATTTTATTTCCATTTTGTCTCCATCAAAATGCTGTCTGCGTGGCCAGGAATAAAACTATTTCTCCGCATCGGATCACTAGCCACTTATTCACAGCAGCGAGTGGAAGATCCTGGTTGCCACATTCTGCACTCCATTGCCCACGTACTTAAAGCAAGTGCGCCAATATTTAAGTAGGCGCGTGTTACGCCGACTTGCAGCATGTATATACGGCCACGGTCAAAAGTTCGTCAGCTGATTGGAGATTCGCTGAAACAGCGGGGGCAAGAGAGGGCGTGGATGGGGGTGGTTGTATTTTGAAGCGAAAAGCTTCACTACGCTAGGTAAAGCAGTCTTTAAGTAGGCAGCACAATGACCTTGAATGACATTCAGCCCAACCAAGGATAGCCGTGTATGACCATATGTGGTGCAGTTATGGTGTCAAAAACTTGACCCATGACCTTTAGTTGACCTTTGACATTGGGTGACCTTTGCGTTGACCGTTGACCTTAAGAACATCCGATGGGGTTTTTTAAGACCACGTGACCACGTCATAGCCACGTAGTCGTGCGGGTACGGGCGTAAATAGTATTTCCCCGTAACAATATAAAACGGCTGTCGCGAGCGTGTAGCGGAGCTGCCATGGACGAGCCTCAGACGCTTAGCAAGCGTTCTTGCTTTTCGCTGAATTCCAGGGTTACCCAATTTAAGCCACTGGCAATTTTTCTACTTACGTCGTCCTTCGAATTTCTGGACATTGAAGTAACTCGACAGTGGCTCCTGCGATCGTCAGCCATAAAATGTTATAGTGAGCTACTCCGCATCTTATGGACGTCTCGCCTGTGTGACAAGTTACGACAGTGCTGCACGCTCTCGCGTATGCCGGCTGCATTTTACCTCTTTCTCTCCTTTTCACTTATCCCCCCCCCCTCTGCCTTAGCCAGCCGAAACCCTCAGCGCCTTTTTTTTCCTTGTTCTCTCCTTTTCTCCCAAGGCAGCCTGACCCACCTTGAACCAGGTGCCGTCCTGTTTGTCGGGTCCCAAGAAAGGCGCCACTAGAACCACGCCCTCGAAATCCATCGGACGACGTTGCACCGCCAGGACGACGAGCAGGCCGCCCTGGTCGTGAAAGCAACAGGCGTCAGGAAAGAGCTTGCTTTTAAACACCTTCCGAGAGTACAAATCATCTGAGCATAGAATTACTGAGCACGGTAACTTAATCGGTCCGGCGTACGGCAAGATATCTGGGAGCTGCAGAGCTTTGTAGGCTGGACTCACCATGGAGTGGCCTAGGAGGTAGACCGCCTTTCCCGCGAACTGGGCCCGGGCAGCGTCCACGTGCGTGAGAATATCGTCCACGTAGACGTCAGCGGACTTGACAGTCCCGCGGGGTCCCTTGCTTTTACCATGGCCGACTGCGCGATTGCATTAGTGCTGTTCCGTTGACTGTAGACTCGACAGTGTGCACGACAAAGCTTCACATATAGCTGGCCCGCACTGTTCTTAAAAAGACAAAGAGGAGAACCACACGCGATTTTTGTTCTTATAATAAAAAAATCGATTGCATTGCTTATTTGTGGCTACATTTTTTTATTGGGAAGCAAAAAACGCATTTATCGCTAAAAAAATGATAAATTTTTTCCTGCCCCTCCATTCAAACTTCTGACGTCAAGACCAAAAACGATTCCGTGATCACAGTCTGGAACTCAATAGCGATGTAGCTTAGCCTCAGCGAACAGCACAAAAATACTGTCTCGACGCACCGCAGTTTACCTGCCAGAACCGACTTTGGTGGCAAGGCAGGTGTTTCTTTTTATCTTTTCTAGCTTTTAAAAGCTTCTTTGTCAATGAAAGTGAACTACTTGTTATCATAACGTGGTAATCTATCGACACAGACCAATTTCTTTTTGTCTTTAGTGTCCCTTTAAAACTGCTCGGGCATTTTCCAGCGGTCTGACAGAAGCATGCCCAGCGCACTATGTTGTTTATGTTTGTGTTGTTGGCGTAGGCTGACTGATGATCATGATGATGATCAAGATGATCATGATAGCCATAAAAGTCATGCTTTGTGGTAAAAAAAAATTCAGGGGGGCACTTTGTTGACCTAAAGTGCGGGGATGAGAAAGCCTTTAGCGTGGTGTATGTGCTTGTGTCACTGATGTGTGGGGAAGATGTTGATTAAACACTACACAATTGTTTGTGAACCTGAGTTCCCAGTTACGACATACTACACCAACCGCTACTACAAGTAATTAACTATTTGCTAATTTACCGATTAGTCCGTTACTGTCTTGTTAATTAATATTACTAATTAACTAGTCGCTAATTAGCTGGATAAGTTTGGTGCACTATATATAGCTACGACATACTACACCACTGATGACGTCATCAGTTTGACTGACAGCTATAGTGCGACACTTCGAACATCCCCGCTGGCGTGTCATGAGCCTATAAAGGTTTTCGCCTTATAATTGTTCCCTGGGCCGCGCATGTCCCCGTCAAACGTGACGCTGTGCAGTTGAAGTTCAGCGTCCGTGCTATCCGTGTCTAGTGCGACGCCAACTTGCCGTGGTCGTGGGCGAACACGTAGCATCCGAGGGCCGCCAGCTCCCGCGCGAGCAAGTCGTAGGTGGGGCCGTGGCAGTGCTCCCCGAAACCGTGAGCCATGAACACCAGCGCCCTGCAAGGTTAACGCACCAGTTGGTTCGATCGGTCGTACTACCGATATCGATCAATATACGAAGCTACAAGAGAGCAAGTCGATCCGATTCTATCGTCCTTCCGTCGCCGCTCTATCTATTCGCATTGTAACGTCGAATCTCAGCCGTCGTGTATCGCATCTAAAAGAAGTCCTGGGGCGAAATGTGAGGTATTAAGCCATCGCTATTTCGAAGATGATTGCTATCTCGCAGCCGTTGCCAGCCTCTTGGCCAACGTAAGGTGCGTAAGGAAAAGAAAAACATTACACGGTGCATCCAAAATATCAATTTGTCGGACCGCTTTTAGGGCTCAGAGTGATAGCTGGAGCGCATTGTTTCGAGGGCTGAACTTTAAAATGCTCTCAGCACGTGAAGACGTATGTAGGTTGGGCTTTACACTCAGAAAACACTATTAAATGATACGACTTGACATCGACGACATAACAACAGCGCTGCGCTAACAAAGCACCACAAATTTCCTTTCATAGACGTCAGTATTCTTCGCACAGCTACTTAATGAATGGGACGGATATATCTTCTGTCTCCTTTTTAAATATTTGGGTGTATTTCCAGCGGCATCAAATGGGTTTCTCACTATATATGTTACTAACCATGCAAACCACACATTTGGCTTCCTTCAGCGCTGCCTAGGTCATGCACCTTTTCCCGTGAAGCAACTAGCATACGTGGACCCCCATCAACACAACCTAATTGCTGCCACTCAATCGACTCAAAACCGTGCAACCAGATTCATCCCCTCTGGCTACTCTATCGACACAAGCGTCACTCACGTAAAAGTTAAAGCCGGCCGTCCAAGCCTACAAGAGCGCCGCACTGTGTCTCCACTCTACCTGTTCCATAAATTCTATCATGCGCTGTAACCTAGCAGACCAGTCATCACGCCAATCCACCGGGCTTCTAGCTACATCACCCACACCATGGTCGTTTATCCGCCAACGTGCCCGAACGATGACACATCTAAACTCCTTTTTTGTAAGGACAGTCATCTTCCAACATCTCAACCATCATCTCACCCATCATCTCAACCGTCATTTCAGCCATAATCGAACAACTTTTCCGTTAATCCCCTGCCTAACCCACCGCCCAAGTAAAATCCCACTCCTCTGTGGTCCTTGAAGTATTGGAAATAAATATTTTCTTGCAGCTCTCGTGTTCCTCCTCTCCGGCCCGACTGACACCTGACGCACAGACTGCAGTAGCCAGCTCAAGTTCAAGCCTTCGCTGCGCACCTCGGTTCTCCATCGGGCTTCCAGGACTTGCAGGCGATGCTGTGGCCGTCTCCATTCTTGAAGGTGGCGCTGTCCGTCAACCCGCACTCTTCGGGCAGACGCAGTGCTGGCCGGCTGCGTTAGGGAGCGGGCTGCTTCGAGTCGAGGTCTCCGCCGCTGGAGTGGCCATTCTCAAATGGTGTAGTATCTTCATCTACTGCCGCAGCTTCTTCTGCACGGCCCCCGCGCTCAGCCGAGGCACGAGCGCCTCTGCACGTCTTCCTCATCGCCAGTGGCTCCAAAATGCCGTGTTGCAACCAGTAAACACCACCTGTATCTGTTTCTTTTTTCTTGTTGCTGAAATCCCATCCGTGGTTCACGTGCCAGTTTCTTCACTCACACCTCTCCGTGAGTTTGTACGGCATAGCTCACTTAACAAGGGGTAAAAAATTAAGCATCAACATTGAACATCCCTCGTGCCCTAACAAGCGTACGCTGCGTAGTCGTTGTCGTCGTTGTGTTGGTTGCTGTTCAGACATTGTGCTTACCCCAACACGGTCCCACACTTGGTTGTGAATGCCAAAGAAAGCTACTGAAGTGATATCAAAGTAAAGTACTGAGCGTATAGGGGGCAAGAGTGACTAGTCTAAGAGGGATCGGCGTGTGCAGAAACATTCGTTTGCTCCGTTGTGAAAGCTTCGTCGGCGTATTCCACCTGTGGCACACTGTTAGGAACCTGTATTCGTATTAACAGTAGCACGTGATAAATAAAATTTTAAAAATGGGTGGACCTTTACCTGTCAATACTTTGAGCGTGAGTGACAGAGCTCTAAAAACTTACTACGCATATATGGGAGTGAAAAGGCAGTGAGTTGTCCACTAGCTCACCATCCCTAGAGTACAGCTTACTCCTGTCTGTTTAGGGCGTGCCAAGCTTTTGTGGCTTTGTTTCTGCGCGAAAGGCACGGAAATCTCTTTGTCTCGCTAACTCTTATGCTAATTACAGAACATAGCATTTATATCTCTGCCATTCAGGCGTTATACACGAGTTCTTAATCGTTGATGTCACTGATTTGAAATTCTCTCCGAAGAAAGCGTCGACAGTCTACAGCTCCGATTTAACGCCGGCCGTTTTTTAGCGCCAGACAGTGATTTCTGCGGTGCTATTCAGTGCAGGCACGAATCGGACAGTGGCAGCGAAGTACGCTGAAAGAATTGATGTATTCCTTTAACAAGGTCACCGGGCGAGTGCCATCACGGGCTGGGGCTGTCGTCGGTGACAGGTCAGGTATACAAGTGCGCCGGCTGCACATGACGCCGAGGTACATATTTATGGCCAGCATGGGCCATAAATGTTGGCCTACAGTATTTTGAAAGCAAATAAATAAGCGCTTATCAAAGGTGCGTGTCACAGTAGCGCACGTGGTAGGACATTAGGAGGCGCGCAGCACCACCGCTACAATTTCCTCCTCATCTCTCGTTCACTCCTTGACAGGCTCGGGAAAAAAAAATTCGGCTCTCCAGTTGGCTGTCACACATCAACAAACACGCGTGTCCTCGTGGCGAAATTTTAAAGGCAGGCACGGCTCAGAATGGCCTGTCCACAGAAGGAGTCCTCCGTAATGCTGCCAGGTTAGAATACCTGAGGCGCCTCTTTAGGTCGGCAGAATCGAGCCAATACATTGAAGGGCGATCACTCTGGCATCGTAAGGACACACGGGAGTCCGAAAGTACCTCTCGGAAATTATATTATTCGAGACCACACTCAATGCTCTCCCGAGCTGGCGTGCCCACGCACGACCCTGAACCTAGTCGGGTAGGCGGCCCCTACTTGCCTTTTGAACTATAATTATGGGATAGCTCCTGTTTTCACTGGTTCCATCGACACACGGACGTACAAGTAAGATCTTAAATTGTTCACCGCTGTCGATGTAATTGATTTCAGATATCTTTATTGCGCCGTGTCGGGCGCTAAAACCATTACGGGCCTCGCCTACTGGAAAGGTCAGTTGTTGTCGCGGCCTCAGCGGACTACGTGAGGCCGACTGTAAAAAATGCACCTTTGCTCTGACCCCTCGATTGAAGCGACCTGCTCTTTAGAGATAAGCGCTATATGGTGCTTTTGTACTTGCCATGTTGCAAAGCATCGCAGCCCGTTACAGTCTTGCTCGATTTCATTAAGGGTGGTGAGTTGGGCTTTTTGGTTCATCACAGAAGGGGAAATTTGCAGCGCAAAAGGAACGCACGGGCGACAAAAGAAACACAAGCACAAGAGCTTGTGCTTGTCGGCACTTGTGCTTGTGTTTCTTCTGTCGTCCGTGCGTTCTTTTGCGCTGCAAATTTCCTCTTTTGCTCGATTTCTCAATCGACTACTCAGCGTTTCACTTTCCGATGCTTAGTAGATGTTTCTTTGGAAGCTACAGCAGTACGACAGATTTTCCCCCAGAGTAGATGGCACGGCGTAGAACGTCGTAACGAAAAACATTGCGTTCACCTTCTGGTCAGTATAGACGTTTTCCAAGTGGCTCTGTACTGTTAGACGAGCTGACATGGGGCAGCCCGTCTAGGTGGAAAGAAAGAAAGAAGAAAGAAAGAAAGAAAGAAAGAAAGAAAGAAAGAAAGAAAGAAAGAAAAGAAAGAAAGAGAAGAAAAGGAAAGAAAGAAAGAAAGAAGGGAAAGAAGGAAAGAAGGAAAGAAAGAAAGAAAGAAAGAAAGAAAAGAAAGAAAGAAAGAAAGAAAGAAAGAAAGAAAGAAAGAAAGAAAGAAAGAAAGAAAGAAAGAAAGAAAGGAAGATAGAAAGAAAAGAAAGAAAGAACAAATTTTGCTTGGAAGAAAGTGTGCTTCGATCTATTCATCTAATCGCGCCGCTCGCGCTTGCAACGGCATGGTTTAAAACTTCATCATCGACGGGCACCGCGCATGGATTCGTCTTCCCGCATAAGGACGAGATTCTGGTTGGTTTGGTTTGGTTTATGGGGGTTTAACGTCCCAAAGCGACTCAGGCTATGAGAGACGCCCGTACTGAAGGGCTCCGGGAATTTTCGACCACCTGGGGTTCTTTAACGTGCATTGACATCACACAGAGAACACGGGCCTCTTAGAATTTCGCCTCCATCGAAATTCCGACCACCGCGGCAGGGATCGAACCCGCGTCTTTCGGGCCAGCAGCCGAGCGCCACAACCACTCAGCCACCGCGGCGGGCTTTAAGGACGAGATTCTATTCAACTGCGAAGTTCCTACGAAATCTGTGTAGCTAGTACTTGGATGAATGCCAATTAGTAATTACTTAATTTGTTAAAAATATACTCCGCTCTGAGCGATTCCTCTATATTTCGCAATAAACATCGGTCCCTCTTTGAGTTGTTAATCGATTCGATATCGCCGTGCCATCTGCTAGCAGTCTTGGTTAGCTTAGTTGGTAGAGATTAGAGGCACCCCGGGAAGGCCCGCGTTTCGATGGAGGTTGAAATGCAACAGGCCGTCCATGTGCTGTGCGAGGTCAGTGCACGTTAGATTCCAGGTGGTCGAAACCAGTCCCGATCCCTCCACTACGGCACCTCTTTCTTCCTTCATTCCCCACCCTTCCTCCCTTCGCCTACGGCGTGGTTGAGATGTCCGATAAGTGAGACAGTCACTGCGCCATTCACTTCCTGAAAAAAAAAAATTGTGCCAAAATACATGCGCTTTCGAAAAGCATGCAGGCAAAGCAACCTTTGCGGTGCATGTAACTAGTCAAAAAGGCCCAACTTTTGTCGACCCCACAACGCAAAGGGGTAATGTGTTTTCGGAATTCTAAAGACTGATATGGTTGTTATCAACGACTGGCTTCTAACCTCGTTTTGCACCTAGCTCTAAAGGTTAAAAGTTAATTATTAAATATTAGTCAGACAGCTTACTACTTAAGACGCACGGTTCACCGGTTTCCTGGTGTCCGCAAACACTGGCAATACTATGCTGAAAAAGAAATATTTTACCTCAGAAGTCCTATTTTTGAGAATTACTTGAAGCCTTCCCTGAAACACCTGGTATCCGCTCTGTACATTGAGTCATTGACAGCCGTTATTATGGGAATATTATGGGAACGGTATCTTTTCAGGACATTGGCGTCTTCGTGCCATGATACAGCGTTTAACTGAACAGCCCTTTGACAATTCCGCTCAAAACTTCATTTGTTAGTTATATTGTTATCCACAAGCACTCGTAGTTATCCGAATAAATACCAGAAATAGAAATGCGTACCACGGACATTGAATCGATAACATCTAGCACATCTCTAGAAAAAAATAGTCCCAGAAAAGAAGGACTGCGCGACTTTGCGAATTACTTTTCTCACGCAGACTGACGCAGTCGTAGCACGTAACACTGACGTCAGTAGCTACCGCGTCCCTGTGCAAGGTTAAAAAATACTAACCTACCAGCGGCTTTTCTCGTATATTCATTAACCATTTGACCGTTGCACGATTTAGCCTCTTTTACAAACAATACCACGCGGGAAGCGTCATTTTTTTTTTTCACCCAAGCATTCTATCCTCCCCATGGTTGACCCAAAACAATGCAGTTCATATGAGGTCGAATGTCTGCCTTCAACAAAGAGAAATGCTCTCCGCGAACAACTGGGGTCAATGAGCTTGAGATCTGTTTTTCGAACTTGCGCCAGCGTGCTGGACATGCAGCCCGCATTCGGGGATGCGAAACTCTAACCCTTTCCATAGGGATGAAACATGAGCCCGATGCCCTTGTATCTTCTGCCCGCATTTATTCGCACCGCTCTTCTGTCATGCCAGATTTACCGCAACGCGCAGTCACGTATTCGTGCAATAGTTTATTTATTTATTTATTTATTATTTATTTATTTATTTATTTATTTATTTAGTTATTTGTTTATTTATTTCGCAGTGAAGCCTTTCACGGATTTTTACACGATAAAGTGGCAAAAAACATGTACTTTGTTCTTATTTTTATCACTGCCCATGTGCCCTGAACTGAGAGTTTATGAATCAGATGTAACGAAGAAAGGTTTTATGTGTGACAAGGCTACTAGACAAAAAATAGAAGCGACATACTTCTTTCTTCCGTTTTAGATTATAATAGGAATAACAGAATGCAGCAGCAGCAGCTCGTTCTGCTATCCACAGGTGACGAACGCAGGGTGAAAAAACAAAAACAAATGGACGATTTATCGAGGCACCCGGCCTATTCGGAATGCGGGTCACAGAAGCCCTATAAAAGAAGTCTGCCCCGTTGTGTCAGCAACTGTTTGCGAAGAGCCATCCAGCAAGAGTCTTTGCAGACAAAACAGACGACGCAGAACATGGGTTTGGCACTCGTCTTCGTCATCGCGGTCTCCGCCACCCTGACGCTGGCCCAGTCCGGCAGAGCCGTGGACTTGGAGTGCGTCCAGCGCTTCCGGGTCTGCGAGCAGGAATGCGTGGCCGAAGCGGAAACTTCGAAGCAGATGGCGAGGTGCACCAGGGACTGCGAGAGGAAGCACAACTGCAACCAGCCGAGTAAGTGTGCAGGCCACGGAGCCGCAGCTGTGTCCTTGCTCATAACCGCACCCACTGTGTGCGATGGTGAGAATCTTGCAACGTGTAATGGCTGGGTCATTTCTTTAGGGGAATCCCCCAAGGTGGAGTACATAGCAATAAGAGAGTAATACTAATTGGCATCCACCGAAGCGATTAGACAAGAAAGTTGGGCTAGTTGGTGCTGGGATCTAGCGTATGTCCTGTCTGTTTCTCTGCCTCTGTCCGCTGTTTTATTCATGCTAGTTGACATGTCGCAGCCAGTATCAGACCGAATGGTACCCATACAGCTACAAAGGGAAGCTATTCAGCATCCAAAGAAACTTGGTAGTTAAAAAAAAATTCGTATTTTATTGGCGATGTTGGTAAGCTTCTTTTCCACCATAGTACCCTACGTAACAGAACTCTAGTAATATATCTGCCAATTCCCGCAGCGATCTAGTAGAAAGCGGCCCGCTAAGAGCCAGAAAAAAGTGTGAAGTTTTTTTTTTTTTAAAGTTGTGTGGTTTTTATCTCCTCAGCTTCAAATTCACGGGGCGCTTAGGACATCTTCATACAAATCTTGTTCTTGGTAAAAATCGATTCTATTGCTTTTCCTGGCTATATTGTCGACTGCCCAGCAGCAAAAACGCATTAATTGCCAAGAAAATTTCATTTCAAGAATTTTCCGGCGGTTCAAATTAGTGACGTTTACACGGAAAGGGACTCCGTCATCGACATTTCCAAGTAAAGGCGGTTGTCGCATAGCCACTGGGATTCGCGCTTATAAATAAGTCGGCCGCCGCTGTTTACTTGCGATATAGGCTGGTGCTGGCGACACATGTATACTGTTTATATTTTTTGTCATTTCTAGCTTTTATTATCAGCGTTTGCACTGAGAAAAGCGTCTTTGTCTCAGAACGCTGTTACCTAACGAAACGAGTCGACTGCAATTTGTTCTCAGTCTGCCTTTAACGACAGTTTGCATATGGTGAGCGAACTCGGTACGTAGTAATATGATATGTGTACTACAGGCCTCTCTCATCAAGCCAGTCGCAAAATCTCCACATGGTGTGTGCATAACATATTTCCCCTCTCTGATCGGCGAAAAAACTGGAAGAGTGGCAGGTTGTCACGCCACCTGCATCGTTTAGAAAGTATACCCGGTGCTTCTGAAAACACGGTTAAGTCAATAAAAGAAGCCTGCACAGCAATACCGTCAGTTGGCTTACTGTGCTAACCTCCAGAAACTGGCCATCGGCCCCGCCTGGATTTTAAAGGGGCTCTGAAACGCCTTCCGAGGAGAGCACATTAACTCACTTGATCACGGCACTGTGTTGCCATGAAAACCAGAGCCAAATTATACCCTTCTACACGCAGCAGACGACCCACAATCACGCGTCAAAATTGGCGAGCCCTTTCCGGCGACTTTTTCATGCTCGCACCCTCCTCCGTCCCCCGCATCTGCGTAGACATGGTGAGAGGTGGCCATTGCTTAGGTTCTTTCAGACATCAGGCAGCTACCGTGGCCGCGGCCAATAAGGCGCTTAGCTCCGGCGGGTCGGGAAGCTCCGCTCCCAGAGAGAGGGTCGGCGAAGGAGCGCCTACCTTCCAGCGTGCAAAAAGTGACGAGAGGAGAGGGAAAGGCGCAAAGGCGCTGAAATTCAAATTTTAACTACAGATAACTCAGCTTCTACAAAGCGCATTTAAAAAATTCTTGCTGGACACTATTCGTGAAGCGGCGTGCTTCAATATCCCAGGCATGCCGCAGCTTTATTAGAGCCCCCTTCACAGCCCCTTTAATGCAGAGTTTCAGAAAACCTATATAGGAATGAGCAACTCTGTGCGCAGTCCGTTTGAGATCAAGCTTCTCGAGTATAGAGTTCATGTTTTGAGATTGTATTGCTGACGAGTTCACTCAACGTTCTTTCATGATTCATGCAATGTCCCCGCGCAGGCTGCCCACAGGACTACGACGAATCCAAGTGTCTTCTGCAGACGCCGTTCCTCAAGACGTGCTACGTGGACGCCATGTGTCCCGAAGGAAGCCGCTGTTGTGCCACGGGTGACGAAGCCTGCGGATGGCGTTGCACGAGGCTCTACTGACGAGGGCACCGTTTGAGAGCACGAGCGGATACATTGCTCCTTTGACCTATGGAATCTTTTGCTCTTTATACTGAAATACACAGTAAAACGATGTTTATGAAGCCGCATTGACTGAATCAAACGAGGTGAAGGGCGTGTTTCTTAATGCTCGGGGGAATTAAGGCATGAAGGTGCGTTGTCTTTCGTAACATCCTGTGGTGTCTCACGATGGCTAGCAGTACGTACATTTACACTCTTACTTCCGCTTTCATTTTATTCCGTTTTTTTTTCGACAGAGAGGAAAAAAAAAGAAAATAGGCGAGGAATAGCTTCTTTTAGTTTTTATGCTCGCATAAAGTCCTCGCATTGTCTTACAAAAGGAGTAAAGCAGCTTTAAAGAACGTTTGATGATGTTAAGGACAGGCACGGCCACCTTTTCGACAAAATATGAATGCCGATGCGCAGTTACACTATGGCGTGCGTGAGTAGCCTGAAAGTAGCGTATAGTCCAACACTCAGGTTACAGGTTAGGTTAGGTTAGGTTAGGTTAGGTTAGGTTAGGTTAGGTTAGGTTAGGTTAGGGTAGGGTTAGGTTAGGTTAGGTTAGAGGTGAAGAGAGGCAAAGCAGAATTACGGTTTTACTCTGGGTAGACACATCGGCTGAGCCGTGAGGTAAGGGTGGTTAAAAGTGGGCAGAAAAACGTACTCGTATACACACCACTCACGATCCGGGGCGTGAGTGGGTGCACGTTCCAGGCCATTTGTGCTCGGGACAGTGTGATGTCGCAGCCCACCATAAAAGCCGGCACACCTTGAGCACACCAGCGATAATCATTTCACGCACTTGCTCCACACCTTGCACGTCTATGGCCTGACCGGGAGCCAAGAATGGCGTCGCCGGACTGTGGTACTTCTCATGAACGACATAATACTTTAGCACACGTGCCGTCGAAATTGCCTGAGATCACCAGCTTTGAGACGAAGCTAGAAAAGCGGCCTGGGAACTTGGCAAAAGCGCCGAATACGATGGAGCCACCTTATTTTCGGCGACCTTGAAGTACCTTCCCAGCGCTGTGGATGGATGAAAGTTCCCATGCGTGCTCGCTAAGAAAAAGGGCGGGAACGAAGACTGTAGGTAATCTCGAAGCTCGACGCCCAGAAGCTCGACGCCTGGCAACGTGCGGACGCAACCTTAGTTCAACAAGGAATAATATCCTTGTGAAAAAGCAACATTTGTACGGAATTTTCGACTGAAACGACCTTCATAAAGTACCAGTCTGAAAGATACTGTCAGGCCAAGTGACACGACTCAGAGAAGAAGTTAATTGAAACTACTTTCAGGGAAAAGCATAGAATGAGTTGTCATTAAAGTAATATTCAACTATTTATACACCGCGATGGCTGAGTGGTTACGGCGCACGGCTGCTGAACCGAAAGACGCGGATTTGATCTGGCCGCGGTGGTCGAATTTTGATGGTGTTACTGTGCGACGTCAGTGCACGTTAGATGGCCTTTTATTGTAACATTAATCAAGAGATGGCTCCACCGTACTGTTCATCCTGGAGCCCCGCTTCCCCCCCCCCCCCCCTTCATGCTAATGAACCCGTCTTGGTAAGTCATCGTCCGGAAAGAGAGTGAACTACATTGGTAGGTTTTGCTTGGCTTACGCTCCTGAATTTGCTGTGCTCGTCGGCTTCAGGCCGTGTGCCTGAGCGACATGCGAAGCGAGAGAGACACTTGGCATTTTTGGTATCTCAGCAGCGCTCGTTTACTTGCTGTCCTAACTAACATCGACAGGCCTTCCCGTCGAAATAGCGTTCAGCGTTTTAAACAATGAGCCAGTCGGGGCAGGGCGAACAATTCACTTGAGCAGGCGCAGTAACCGGAATTCTCGAGTGCCACCGCTACAGACTTGTTTTTCCGTAATTTCTGCCTCGTCCAAGCTCTGCTCGCGGTGAAGATGACATAATTGCAATGCCGGAAAGCCAATCTCTTAATTTACCCGGAGATAGTATTTCCCTTATTGTCCCAGCATATAAGCGGCCTAGTGAGGCACTTAATTTGAATATAGTCTCCTTTAAATGCGTTTTACTAGTTTCTGATGCCGATTAATTCCCGTTCATCAATTTTTTTTTTCGCATCATTCCTTTCTTTTTCATTTGGGAAAGAGTGAGTGCTTACAACAACGCATATTATCGCACGATATAGTCTGAATGATATGGTCTGAAACCTTTGTCCTGTAAAATGAGTTTATGGCATCGTCCATCGTACGAGCAAGTCACCATCACGATCGGCATTCAGTGAGCACTGGCCTCAGTCTTTTTGCACTGTTTGCTCACATAATAGCGCCAACGCTTGCCCTGAGTGAAAGGAACGTTTACTTGCGCTAATGAAAACTCACTTTTCATTCGGCAAGTATAAAGGCGCATTCCTTTTCACACCCCAATCAAAGCTCTCAAACTTAACTAACCGCACCCGCGACCATCGTGCCCTCCGTGTCCGTGCTCCGTACTACGCCTAGGGCATCGTCAACCACTCCCGCGAGATGGCAGAGCGCGAACGATACCTCTTCATTCCTGTCACAGATGGCAGCACGAAAACAAGGTGCGCGCTTGTTACTTTGCTAGTGCTTGCAAGCTTGAATTTTCGAAGGTACGCGCTTTTGAAGTAGGTGGACTATCAGCAAATTTTCATCGCACAACGAGCTACTACGAAATAACTAGCAAGTTCTTCGTGAGCTCCAGCATGGGTTAGGCGAGTCCAGCGTAGGCGAGTACCCTTATTTGTGTGTATGTGAGTGTGTGTGCGTGCGGGGGGGGGGGGGGGGGGGGGCATAAGAATGCAATGTAGGAAGTGTTTCGGTGTAACAACAAGATGCAGGGGGTCCTGGTTGCGCACAAAGGTCTACTTCGAATGAAAACGACATCGTAGCAACTGTGATTTGCCACAGCTTAACAAGGTTAACGAATCCTGTTTTACTGAAATAAATATAATGCTTGGTTGCCAAGAAATTTCCTCCGCGTGTGTATACATTGCAGTGACGAGTCCTCAAAAACGCTAGTCTTCACGGCGAAGGCGGTGTAAAAAAAATAGTGTGCAAGCCAGGAATAGCTTGCATACAGTAACTGCCTGAAGCAAGCACGCACAATTTGATATATGTTCCAAAGCGCAAACGTACTACTGGGGACAAAAGTTTCCGGCACGAGAGTTCTAGGGAAAACGTTTATTTTAGATCCGCCTCGCTACCCAGTCGACTGATATTGTACGAAGGCATGAAAGGCCTAAATGCTCCTTCCTCTCTTCATGATATCAGGCGACTGTCCCCAGTAGTCCTTTTTGTCCCCATGAGAACCTAATTGTCCCCAGTAGTGTACATATTCGAGACAGGTTCCACTCATTTCATCCCAGGTAAGCTCTTCCTTTCCGTTGGACAAGCCGGCTCACTCCCCACAACTGAATTGCACGGAGCAACATAACTCCGGGGAAAAAAAAAAGAATTGGATCCAACTGAATGGTCCGACTGGAATCGAATGCACTCAGTAGGTCGGCCATTTGGACTCCATCATAAATTCGATTGGGTATCCCACTTGGCTTCCCTACTTCCTGTTGGGCAGACCAACTGGTTCTAACATAACTGAATCATCCAATGCGGACGTCCAAATGCAACGTGTATACTGAGGCTTCCAATTGGAACTTATTAGTCTCCTGTAAAAAAAATATTATTAACTTAATCGGCTGAATTGTTCCTATCATTTCGACGATCACTGCAGTCGTGATTAAAAATAACCTCACCCAACGGACGAGCGGCACTTGCTCCAGGAGGAGGGTCCAATAAATGGCGCACACAAAGAAAACAAAGGAAGTGCTTGTTTAAGCACACATATATTGAACAACTGAAAGGTGTCCAAAGATATATGAGACAGATACTGCGCCATTTCCTTTCCCCAAAAAACCAATTATTAAATCTAAGGCTTGACGGCATTTTGTTTGGTCCGGTAGTACCCCACTGAGCACAGAATATCTTGTAGATGTCGCGCATTGGTAGCGCGTCCCCGACTTTCCGAAGGGGAACGCTATCGCGTGCAGATTCGAATAAGAGGGCAAGAGAACAAAGAGATCAAACAAAACAAAACGAAGCCGTGTTTATAATTGAAATGAAAAGGGTCCAGTAAGAAACGGACAAGAAAACAAGAAAAACACACACTCAACACGCGTACAACACTACAGCATAAAAGAGAAGAGTCCACCAGGTACTGAGCGTCCCAGGTGAAGCGGGGATGCCTTGCAGACAGGGCGGACGCGGGTCGATGTAGTGCGACGCGTCGCTGGCGATGCGTGGAAGGAAGCGGCGGGAGCAGAGTGGTAGCAGGAGCGGAGAGGAACACAGGGTGACGCCGGTGGTCTCCCTTCAAAAGCCCGAAGAACTTGGCAGCAGCAGGAGGAAAAACGCTAAGGCGCCCGTGTGCTGTGCGATGTCAGTGCACGTTAAAGATCCCCAGGTGGTCGAAATTATTCCGGAGCCCTCCACTACGGCACCACTCTCTTCCTTTCTTCTTTCACTCCCTCCCTTATCCCTTCCCTTACGGCGCTGTTCAGGTGTCCAACGATATATGAGACAGATACTGCGCCATTTCCTTTTCCCCAAAACCAATTATTATTATTAAAAAACGTTGCCAAGTCCCGTCGACGCCGTCACGAAACGTCAGAGGCTCCCGCCGCGGTGGCTCAGTGGTTAGGGCGCTCGACTACTGATCCGGAGTTCCCGGGTTCGAACCCGACCGCGGCGGCTGCGTTTTTATGGAGGAAAAACGCTAAGGCGCCCGTGTGCTGTGCGATGTCAGTGCACGTAAAAGATCCCCAGGTGGTCGAAATTATTCCGGAGCCCTCCACTACGGTACCTATTCTTCCTTTCTTCTTTCACTTCCTCCTTTATCCCTTCCCTTACGGCGCGGTTCAGGTGTCCATCGATATATGAGACAGATACTGCGCCATTTCCTTTCCCCAAAAACCAATTATTATTATTCAGAGGCTCAAAGCAGGCTATCCAAGAGTGCCTTATGGCAGCGCGGATCCTCAGTCCAATGGCTGCCACCTCCACACTTGCAGAGAACGCAGGAGGCTTACGTCAGTGATCCAAGGGAGGTCACGGCAGCACGGACCCAACGTCCGACGGCTGCCACCTCCACGCTTGAATGACCCGATCTGAGAGAGAAGAGAGAAGTTGTTGCAGGAAAAAGGAAGAGGAAAGTGCAAAGGCCTGCTCACTGGCTCAAGCCGAGCCACAATCGCTACCACGTGCAGATAGCAGGAGAGTTGAAAGATGGGATAGAAAGACAGGATAGTAAAGACGCGCTAAAGACAAGTCCGATCCCGGAGGTAGTGCAATACCGGGCCAACCAGTGGCGGGAGTGAAGCATCCTTCAAACTCTCCGCCACATTTCCAAAAATAAGTCCAATTGGGCCTGTAACAGATACTCTACGGGGTCCGGACACCTCGCAGACCCGATCTCCGCTACGCTGCCTTCCTTTACACCTCAGTTTTCTGGCACGTCAGCTCTCCGCTCCTCGTGCTTGCCACGCTCTTTGTTGCCGTCGCCTCGCACACACCCTTCGCACGCGCACACGCGCTTGGCTGGCACGCGTAGCGCTCCGCTTTCCGACACACCACTGTCGACGCACCGCGTTCACAAATCCTCCGCAGATCTTTTGTGCACCTCACATAGATGTCTTGAAATGCCTGTAACGGTCATAGACATCTTGAGATACAAAAGATACCTACAATATGCTGTTTGATACTTGTCTTGAAGACACCTAGCCAAGATGTCCGGAAGCTGTCTTAGGGAGGATCCTTACGCCTTCAGCAACTACGCAAGAAGCTTACTAATCCGCTTAAGCAAGTTGTCTTCAAGACATTGTGCTTCAGAGGCCTGGAGGTCTTCCTCACATGACGTTTTACGGCTTGAGCTATATGTAGCTGCAGTGCAATGTTTATGTTTGAACAGGAAACATCTAGAGAAAAGCGTGGACGTCAGAAACATCGCAGAAAGAGTTCGATTAAGACGTTGCCAATACGTACACTCATGCATAACTGCCTATGGCAGGAATAATTTACTGCCCCGGACATGCTATTCCGATTCATGTGGCACATGCGGGACAACAAATTCTATGCCCACTGGGCACCAATCTACCAACTAGAGAGATATAATGTCTTGCCAAGATGAACAGGCTGTCTTAAAACGTCTCTACTGACCCCTGCGACAGTTATTGAATGCTTATAAGACGTCTTAGCAAGATGTGCAAGACATCTTGTTGATGATTACAAGACATTTCTAGGCATCTTGAAACACTTTGTAGACACCTTCTAGCTGAGCTAATGCTCCCACTTTTTTTAGCTACAGGGCTTTTTGCAAGACTTCTTGAAGATATCTCAAAGACAAATTGTAGAGGTCTACACGAGCTTTAATGACTATCTACGACAGGAAACATGTATAACAATCGTAAGTATCAAAAACTCATTTTGGGCTGCCCTCGAAAGTACTGAGCACAGTACGTCTAAAAGACGGAAGGCTACGCTCTTCTAATTCCTGATTGCTGGCTGTCACAAGCCTGCTGCACCCCGACTGTAACGGACAAATTGAAATTCCATCTCAGAGTACCGAAATAAGCATTCTGCTTTTTGCAACCTTCTGTCTGCGGTCTAATAATAATAATAATTGGTATTGGGGGAAAGGAAATGGCGCAGTATCTGTCTCATATATCGTTGGACACCTGAACCGCGCCTTAAGGGAAGGGATAAAGGAGGGAGTGAAAGAAGAAAGGAAGAGAGAGGTGCCGTAGTGGAGGGCTCCGGAATAGTTTCGACCACCTGGGGATCTTTAACGTGCACTGACATCGCACAGCACACGTGCGCCTTCGCGTTTTGCCTCCATAAAAACGCAGCCGCCGTGGTCGGGTTCGAACCCGGGAACTCCGGATCAATAGCCGAGCGCCCTAACCACTGAGCCACCGCGGCGGGTCTCTGTGGTCACGGAGGACTAAATTTTCATTTGGCAACACAAAGAATAAATTTGTTTACAAATCTTGCAACAGATGGTTTCAAGTTTCATTTTTGTCGGCTGATGCTGGACCCGCCCTGGTGGCTCTGTGGTTAGGCGCTCGGCTCTGATCCGGAGTACTCGGGTTCGAACCCCACCGTGGCGGCCGCGCTTCGATGGAGGCGAAACGTAAAGGCGCCCGTGTGCTGTGCGATGTCAGTGCACGTTAAAGATCCCCAGGTGGCCGAAATCATTCCGGAGCCCTCCACTACGACACCTCTTTCTTCTTTCACTCCCTCCTTTATCCCTTCCCTTACAGCGCGGTTCAGGTGTCCAACGATATATGAGGCAGATATTGCGCCATTTCCTTTAACCAATATTATTATTATTTTGATGCCGGGTTTCAGTTTCGGTTCTCGGTCGCCTACCCGGCAGCCTTGGCCGTTGGCAGTGATTGAAATCAGGCCTCTAATCAAGGGATAACATTTTAGGCCCAAAGCTGACTGTTGTGTTCATTCTCAGAGGCCTAAATTTCTATTTAACAGTTCAGACCAAATGGGTTCGCTTTGTTTGCGAAAGATGGCGAAAGGTTTCATTTCGTCAGCTGCAGCTGCTGCAGCCCGCTGCAGTTTCGTTTCTTGACCACCTGCTCCAACCTGCACAGCCATAGCCACGATATCGCTGCTAGCTGCTGCAGCCCGGTCCGGTATTAGTTCTTAAAATCCAAGTTCCCCTTTTAATACCAAGATAAATTATTATACCCGGTGCATCCCTTTGCCTTCAGCACTAAATTCCCATTTAAAAATCGGACTGGTGAATGAGTTTGCTTTTTTTGTAACAGATGGCGCTAGAATCCATTTGGGCAACTGCAGGGCAAACTGCAGCCGGGTTTTAGTTTTGTTTATCGGCCACCTGCCCTGCCGGAGCGAGGATATCGGCGCTGCAACCTGGCTCTGTACTGACGGCTAAATTAAAATTCTGCCTCTAATTCTAAGATAAAACATCACGCTCGACGTTGCCCCTTCCCTTATGTTCTCAGGCAAAGAAGCCCGATGTACGCTAAATGTGTTCGCTTCCTTTCCGGTAGATGGCGCGAAGCTGCAATTCATCGGCTGCAGCCGGCTTTCAGTTTCGTTTCCCGACCACCTGCCCAGCCGGCTGCGCTGCTGCAGCCCGGCTGTACTGCGGCTCTCGACTGCGGAGATTTTCTTGCCGCGCTTCTCAGTCGGTGGTTGCGCGCCACACCGCACGCAACTGCGCGGGGGGCTGCCTTGGTGCGCGAGTTTCTTGCTCTTCGCGGCGGTGTTTGCATTTTTCTTATGTGGGTGCGCGGACTAGGGGTCGGCTCCTGAGGCCCGAGCCCCGACCCCAACGGGCTTCGTGTGCTTTTTTGTTTCGTTGCTTCCGTTTTGTGTCTCGCGCCCTTTTTTCCTCGGATTATTTTGCTTTTCGCGTGTCCTTAGAGGATCAGCTGTCCACTCTCTGCGTCTGCCAAGGAGGGAGATATGGGAATGCGATATCTCCACGTCCCCATCAGCCAAGTCGTGAGTTGCCGCTTCGCCAGATTCTACTGACTCTTATTCCCAGCTAGCTATCACCCCTTATCTCTCTAGTTTCATTTAACTAACGCGAAGTTATCCTAAAAACTGCTTTACAGAGCCATTCATTTCACTACAGCTGTTTCCTTTGCTTCAACTCAGAGGCTCTTCGTTATCTCTTTGCGCTCAGAGAGGTCAGCAGTTATTTATTAATTTATTATCATTCCTACTGCTCGCAGTCAGTCAAGATAACTTACAATCCGCAATCCAGCGCATTCATCGGAGATTGCGGTTATCAGGGTGCGGCCTTTCCGCTCTCGGAGCGTTATCATCTGCTTTGCGCTACCTCTCCAGCCTATCACTCTCTCTTTCGCTGGCTCAACCTCGCGCGCGAAGCCATAAGTCCGTCAACTGAGAGCAGACGACGACACATTCCAAGTCACTGATACAGCGGAAGTAGTTCTTAACGAACGCCCGCGCGTATAAGTGACCTTCCTGCGCACTTAAGCGGCGCGAAGCCTGGAGGAGAAGCCGAACCTAGTTTTCGCTTCGGCCATCGCGCACCGCGAAACTTCTTGATTGCTATTGCCGATAGCTCGCGCGAGATTTACGAAAACAAAATCAGTATTTTATCAAATCACGATTCACGAAGTTACAGAGTGTAGCGCTGTTTGAGGAAGGAACCGATAGCGTGAAACAGGGGTAAACTAGAAGGAAGGTCAGAAAAAAAAAAAAAGAAAGCTGGTTGTATAAGGTGTAGAAGCGGAGCAGACGACGTCGTTTCGAATTCGAGCAGACAAGCGGTATTTCATTGCCGAGAGCAGAAGACAACGGTCGTACAGCGAGCATCAGCGAGGAAAAAACGCGGAGAAATTGTTTCTGAAGAAGCAGAAAAGAACTGGCAATTTGAGGGGAAAGGAGGCAATCGGGTCGTTGTCGCCGTTGCCGCCGCTCTTTTTTTTTTTCCAAGATGTCGGCACGGCGGCCCGGTGTTCTCGCGCGCGGTGGACGGAGGGCCCAAGAGCCCGGGCAGCTGTCGCCGCCCGAGGAGCAGCCTCGTCGCCTGCTGGATAACGGTCGCAGCCGCGAGCAGACGACCACGGCAATGCCTGTCGTCTGCTCCTTTGTGCCCCGCGGTTCTTCTGCGTGGTGAGCCCTCGCGAGTGTTTTTGTGAGCGCAGATAAAAAGAGAGAGAGAGAGAGAACGCTGTGCTACGGGCGGCTGCAATGACGATGGGTTGCGACGGATTCGGACCGCGGAGTGACGATTGAATACGTGAGGAAGAAGAGTGCTTGAAGAAGAAGACGCTGGTGTCGTCATCGGAGGTTGTGCGTGTGTGTAGTACGTGGAAGTCGGTGAGCCGGGGCGTTCAACGGCACAGCCATGCGCATCGCCGGGAACTTGACTCCTGCCCCGTGCAGACTGATGATGATCAAGCCCCGGATGATGACGTCTACGACTCGACGTGTCGCCCGCACTCCACTGCTCCTCCTTCTGCTTCTTCTGGCGGTCGTCTGCGACATCTTCCTAATCACCCCGTCTGACGCCGCGCCGGCTTTCGATAATGGTGAGTGCGCATGTGCTATGCGAATAACTTCTTTTTTTTTCTCCTTCTGCTTCTTGTTCAGCAACGCTTTCGATAAGGCGCTGTTGTCGTTCGCGCTGCGAGCTCGGTTATGCAGTTGGTCAAGGTCGTCGGTGCAGTTTTTGTGATTGAGGTCTCGGTAATGAGGGGATGGACTCGGCGCCTTGAAGATAACCGGGCACTGGCTGCTTAAGGGCTTTGCTTCTGATCAATGCCTTTTCCTTCTGCTTTTTCTTTTCTTTCAAGTTTTTTTTTTCTGAACAAAAATGGCAAAAGGAAAGAGCGTTTCTGGGCCATTGCTCTGTTGGGCGCGTGACGTTGTTTTTATGAAGCTCACTTATGAGCTGCAACTAGCTGAACAGCCTGAGTGCTGCTCCCCATACATTTCTTTTCTCTCAACGATCGTAAAGTATTTCCTTAAATTTAATCGTTGCGTCCTAGTTTGACGAGATTTCGTGTAAACGTATTTGAAATGCTGTCATTTTTCCCCACTCTGTAACAGCCCACAGGGGGTTAACAGTATTGTAAATAAATAAATATAGAAGTTAAAGAGGCACAAGGAATACACGTGCACCTAAATCAGAGTGATATCAGTTTCGGCAGAAGAGCTGTCAGCGAATTTTGCTAAAATGCGGGTTTCACCCTCACTGTAACTATTCACCTCTGCTGAAGAGAAAAATATGTATCAAGTCCAGACTAATTCTGCCAGCCTTTTAGAGTGGCAATTCATCACAGCGGAGAACTTAATTCTGCCACCACGACACGCAGAAAGTCTTAGGCTACTACACAGGCAGACGACGATTGCCGCCTAGACAGTGTTTTGTTAAATTGAGACTACAAAACGGCTGCCATCTTCCCTTTACCGGCAACGGGGGAACGAACATAGGGCCCCAATGCTTCAGTGAAGTCCTGCGCACGCGTTACCTTTCACTTTGACTTACATAACGATTCACGACCTGAACATTAGTACGCGACTGACATCATTAGGTCCTTTTTCGCCGATGACAAAGCGATGTTAGTCGTTATCAGAGTCCGGTATCTCTGGGCACAACGCGGTATTCAGCTCGTAATTACGCTAAGGACCTGCATGCACACAACTGGCGAAGGCGCTTCCGGATAGACAACGGGGGGGGGGGGGGGGGGGGGGGGGGGGGGGGGATTGTAGTAAAACGCGCGGAGTAGGCAATCGTAAATCACTACACTGACAAACGATGCGATAAAGATCTCTCTTATCTTCCTCTCCATCTACAACTCACAGCGTCCCCATTCGAATGGATTCGTTCGCGTGCTGGAAGAAAACGTGTAGCAATACAAAGCTCGAGCGGAGGCAATAGGACGATATTGTTTTCAACCCCAAACTTTGGCCAATAAAGCTTATCGACTTCCGGCTATAAAAGTCGATAGACCACGAGCAGATATAAAGCAAAAGATGCCATATAGACTTATGTCTATAGACAGCCCATAGACCTCGGAACAGTCCGAGGAGGTAGCTTTTTCCGCAAATTGGAAAAAAATAAGCTCATACTCCTATCCACTTCAGCCTGTAGAAAAGCTTATAAATTATCTAACCAATTAAAAGTTGGCAGTACGGTGTATAAAACTTTATGGCAGCCTTTACACACCTCTAATTAACAGAAATAGATTCATTACCCTGCCGACTCCGGTCTATGGTCAGCCTACAGACTATCTTTGTACAAAAGCAAATATCTATAGCGTACCCATAAAGTTTATAAGTAGAAACTATACAAGCCTATGAACAGCGTATACACGCATGGGAGGAAAATAAAGTTCAACTTCATTTGGCTAACATAAACAGATGTTTCGGTGACTTCAGGTTATCGATAGCCCATAGGCTATAGATTATGTACCTACACACGAAAATACTACGTAGTGTCAATACCAAGCTTATCGCACAATCTCGTGGGCACTATGTGGACTCTTTTTGTAGCGGCAGTTTCGATGACGACACGTTTGAGCTAAGCCACGGTGATAGATAGCCAAGGGACGATCCCTGCAAGCCACGTTCGATCCGGGGAAGGCCACCGTGATTCGGAACCAGTGCACGTCCTCCTTAATATGCCTAATGGGCCTCCGATTAAAGCGCACTCCCACGACGCTTCCTCGATTGCGACCGCGCTATAAATTGCCCCTCCGTGATTCCGTGCCGCGTATAATACGACTGCGTCGAAGGTTCGCCCTGCGGAGTCCACGCCGGCGTCCGAAGACCCCCTTCTCTCCGCTCTGGATTTGTGGGTCCGTTGGTCGGACGGTAGCCTCTGTGGGGAACGGGTTTCGAGCAAATGCGTGTGACTCGTCCCCGCCAAAGAGCATTTGTCATT
Organism: Amblyomma americanum; assembly: GCF_052857255.1. Lineage (NCBI taxonomy): Eukaryota > Metazoa > Arthropoda > Arachnida > Ixodida > Ixodidae > Amblyomma > Amblyomma americanum. Next base: position 7,930,267 of record NC_135506.1, on the reverse strand, counting down.
CCGCATCCTTGTCTGGCCAACATGGTTATCTTTGAAAGGGTGTGGAAGTTGCGCTCTGTGCATGTCGCGTGTGTTTCTTTGTTGTGTCCCGTCTTCTTCCTCGCGCAACTATGTGCGTATACCCTTTCAAAGATGAACCAAGTCGCCCAAAAAAGAATTTTACTGCAACATGGTTAGCCTAACCTCTCGTCTCCTTTTCTCTTCGTGATTAGATGCACTCACTACAACTCACTTTTTCTATGCCTATTTCGCAAGGATGAATTGTTGGACTAATTTGCGCCCTCGTTCTCAATGGCAACTGTAGTAGAAGCCTAGTTTTTATAACGGACAGCATCGCATACAGGGAAGCGTCAAAAGACTAAAGCAGATGACAAGATTTAGCACTTTTTGTAGCGTATCTGACTTCCAAAGCAAAGATGAACATACTGAAAGCACAATCACACTTGTAAGGGGAAAGAGTCTATAAATTGCGCATCACGCCACAAGCAAACAAAAAGAAAGGAATGGTGGCGAAAAACCGCAACGCTGTCGAAGTTAACGCAACTCCTCGCCACACAAACTCCTCGTCCCGCAAACTAATAGACGTAGCGCTTGTACCGTGTGACCCGGGCCTATACACCCTTCGTTTATTCCTCGAAAGTCCGGCGAAAACAGATGCGCCGACTTTGGAGGAGCAGTGCTGAGGAGTCGACTCCCGTTTAAGTTGTTGCAAGCAGAAAAAAAAAAAAAAAGATGTATCTCGAATTGTCCATGTATGTTCTGTCCGTTCCTTCCACTGTTCACGCTCTTGTACCCTCCATGCCCATAATGAACCGAGTCTCGAAACTTTGTGCACGCTGTCAGTTCGAACCTTTCCAGCGCGGGGGTAAGCGTGGCACGGAGGTGTGGTATCGCCGCGCGCAGCCAGCGGTTTCCGGTCGTTGCAGGCCGGCGCGTCAGCTTTCGTGCCAGCGCAGACATCTTTCTTTTTTTCTTTTTCCGCGCTCCATCTCTTTCTGCAACGCAAGCGAATATTGCCCAACTGAGTTTCTTTTTCTTTTTTTCTTTCACTCTATTTGATTTTTTTTTTATCCGCGCCGTATCTCGCATATGCACGTAGGCGGCTAGGCTCGTGTGCCCCGGACACGTAGGACGACCTCTTTAACGGTTTCGGCCACGAGAAAGTTAACCCGCTTTTTCCTCTCGTATCCAGCAACTCTTGGCAAAAACAATTTTGAACGGGATAAAGGTTACGAAAGCATTTTTTTTTTACATATTGTAAGATTTTGCTATAACAATCAATATATCCGCAGATTTCCATTCGTACAGGCTTGCATATTTTTTTTTGCTATTAACGTTTTTGCAGTCGTCAAAAGCATTCCCCATTGCTTTTCTATTCAGTCTGAACTTCTCCATGCCAGCGATGGATAAAGTTTAAAAGAAACATTTTGCTACACGTCGGAAGAATGTATCATTACCTTCCATATTTCCATAAAAGTACCTTATAATTTTCCAATATTCAAAATTTTTCCCACAAATGTCGGGAATGCTCATAACCACGTACGCAACCACAAACGCGAGTCCATCGCTCCAAGAAGTGAAGAAAATTTGAAGCCTAGAATTACGCACAAAAATCACAGATACCTAATGCCATTATGCGTTGGCAATGCTATTGCATTAGCAGCTGTCGATGCTTTTACCGGAAATGGCTCCGCTTCCGGTCACGTGATGCCGCCTCCCTCCGGCCAATCAGCAAATTTAGATTCCCACAACACATCTCCTTCTCCATGAGGCTTCGCATTAAAGAAAAAAAAGACAAACCTTAAACAAAATCTGCATACCGCCTCGTTGTACTCTAATCACAGCACAAAGCAATGAAGCATTCTAAAACCGAATGACCACAGTGTAACTGTTTATCTTCCAAATGTATGGTGTACGCCGCTGCTTTACAAACAACCAGTCATATCTATTTGAACCGGTTAACTGTATACCACATCCGCCTGTAGCTTCAGCTAAGTTACTTGGGTTCTTTTAGCGTTCAGGTATATAAGACTCACTTTTCAGCTGTAAATGCGGCAAAAGCATTGCCATTTTTTCTGGCTACACCTGAAAAAACTCAGAGCAGTGATGAATATCACTGGCGTCAACCACATACAGATTGACGCGCGCTGGAAAAATTGAAACAAACATGAACAGAACGCGAAAAAAAAAGGCAATAAACTGCGATGCCGCCATCTCTGCTATAGGAAACGGAGGAAGAGGTCGAAAGATGGAGGTCACATTGCGGACGACCAGATCGAAGCCAATCGAACTCAAGCGATGTTGGGGCCGCGCGTCAAGAGATATGCATCGATTCGGCTCCGTTTTCTTTTTATGTTTTTTTTTGCTTCTTCAGCGATCTGACCCTTGGACGTATTGCACATATGGCTCCAAAAGACGTCTTCTCGATACAGAAAGGCGCCCAGTCTTCGCTCCGAATCTGGGCCGAAGAAGTATAAGGTGTTCTTCAATCACGCTCCTGAGTTTAGGCCTGTGTAATTAAGAAAAAGAAACTATCGGAGAGGCTTTTAAAGCAGCTTAACCTGTATGCGGACAACAATGCTTTCAAAACCTCTCGGCTTTTTTTTTTTGCTTGTTATCTTGGCGCACTATAGTGGAGCGGGAGAGTTTGTTCTCTACAACTTCACTCTGTATTATGTCACTACATGTGCGCTTCTAACTTCAGAACCAAACGTTTGACAGCATCAATATTGGTTTCCTGGGCTTGTCGGTCTTTCATGATGAACGAAAACAGCGCCAGCAAACAGATATATTTAAGAGGCATAAGCACCAAAGGCGCTGACTTTCAACAACTGTGTTTATTTTAAAGACGTCATGCAGCAACTAATAAAAGACGCACGAATAAACAAAATAGGTCTTGTCACTGCTTCGCGTGTGAGCCGCGAGACGAGATGCCCGATTACGAGCGATTTAAAACGGAGATTTATTCGAGGAAAGATAGATTGACGAAACGCTTGCGAATTTTTGTGATTTCTGCCGCTTCAGTAATTACTTCGCGCACCGACTTTTGTTTGTGAAGCTTAAACAAAATTCTTCCCCGTGAAAGCTGAGGTGCGCAGCTGCTATCATTGCAAAGCGCTCCTGCAGGTTCTCATTCGCTGTTTTATCTACGTTACAAAGGGGCTCTTTGAGCCTATCGATCTTATCGCTACCCGAGCGTGTAATAGAGGAAGACGATGAGAGATACGTGGTTGTGATACTATACATCCACGATGTTTCCTGCAGTCTGAAGAGGATCGGACTTCAAGCCGGCCAGAGATAAGTGGGGGAACTCGTGCGAACGCGTAAAGCGAGCCTGCGGAGGTAGAATATAGGCTGCAAACTAAAGCATAAAAATGGCTCTATTGATTGTGTGGAGAGCACCGCATATTCTATTGTCATCGCTTGTGGAATGGGGTGCTTACGAAAGACAGGTAGCTGCTGCAACAGTACAGACTCAAAGAGCACCGTCTTTACGTGGGTAAAGCAGCGAAAGAACACCGCTGCGCACCTCATTTTACATTTTGCAGAATTTTGCATAAACACAAACACAAGTAGGCGCGAAAAACAACCGGAGCGGCATAAATAGCAAAAGTTCACAATTTCTGTATACGCGTTCTGTCAAGCGCCATTTCCTGGAAAAAAAAATCTCAATTTTAAACCGCACGTATTCAAGCATCCCGTCTAGCGGCTGATAGGTACAGTTATAATAACATGACGCCTTTCGGGTTTTTGTTTGTGTTGTTTTATATGCTTACAGGTACGTATATGGCGTCTTTCCAAATGTAGTGTTGAAAGTCGGAAGTTGTGTTCTCTGTGCCTCTTCCATGTCCGTGTTCATTTGTGCTGTATTCGTTTAGCTTTACAAAGAGCGATATGCGAGCATGGTGGAACTAATTTGCACGACGTGACGTTATGGAGCTTTAGCTTGAAGTTTCGTGCTCAACACGATTTCAGTTATCTCATCTTCTAAGGTCACTTAGCCGCCTCCATTAGAGAAGCCAGCTAGCATTATGCAGAGCTTCTGTAGCTCCGAAATACTCTGAATAAACAGGTTCGTAGAAGTTAAGCCAGCTTCATAACCAAGTTTCATGATGAGCCGAGTGGTTCTGCGCCATAGATTCTATAGCGCAAACCATTTTTCGTGCGTGTCTACAACGTGACTTCTGCTTTGTTTTATATATTGCTTTTGACTTGTTTCTTTCATAATGTGCAGCATATTTCATGACCAAATTTTTTTCTTAATGTCCTTTGATTCTGACCTCAATACATTCACGAAATAGTAGACTTGAGCTTTCTAAGAAGCATGATCACATTCGCTGAGACACAGATGGCCGAGCATAGGTTCGCTGCATGAACGGTCCTGCACATACTCTGCTACACTCTGTAATAGCGGATATTCTGTTCGATGCGTTGACGAGGAATTGCATCTTTATCACTGAATTTTCTTTTTTAGCCTTGCATACACACATTTTGCTTTGCTCACAGTACTAAATTTATTCCACCTATCCCATTACGTTATTGTGTCAGAATAATGCAGTTGGAAGAGACGGAGCGAATATTTTTCTGCGCAAATCAGCATTATTTTAATGTTTAATAATATATATGCACCTGGTTCATTAGCGATGCTAAAGGAGGCTGCCTTCTCTTCCCTGAACCCATTTTCTGTCCATATGTGAACACGGCATCCTTGCAAGTGTCAAAGAAAGGTGGCGTCAGCGTAGACAGTTTATAAAAATTCGCGGGCGCTCACACCGGCCGCAATAGAATCGGAAACTTTTTCGCTCAAAGAAACGTTCTGGTACAAAAAGGCGCTGTTCTACAAAGGAACGCAGTGCTGTGTAGGATATTGCTTAACCTTTTCTCAGAGCGATTCGCATCAGCAAACTGCTCCAAGAGTTTATCATCCCACTTCCAAGGCTTAAGTTTCGCTAAAGTGGTTTATTACGGCGACTTGAATTGTTTTTCTTTGCGCCCAAGTCTGACGAACCAGTGGTGGTGAAATGTCAGGGCGCCCTCATAAAACTGCGGTAGAAAATAGAAGCGCGGGCAGTATGAATGGTGAAACCGCCCGTCAGCACATCGTCCCTCTTCTCTCTCTTCCTTTCCTTCTCTTTCTCTCTCTCTCATTGCGTTTCCTCCGTCACTTTGCTTCTCTCCACCCCTGTCCGGGGTACGTTAACTGCCCACGCCGAAACGGCGCGCCGGCAATTATTCTTCCGCGACCCGCCCGTCACGTAAGCCGCCCTGTGTCACACACCGGACTACACCCAACACTTTTCCCTGAGAGTTGCGTGCAGTGCGAAGCGTATAGCGCGATGACGTGCAGAGGAATAACTCCTGGTGTATCACGTTACAACACGCTCATGACTATTTCGACGACGATGGGGTTTCCATGAAACCAACTAATGTGCCAAGCGTTGGATCGAAGACAGTATCACTTACTTTATATATATCAAATATGGCGCAATTAGAGTTTTTACACGGCTTTCAGAGAGCCTACTGCTTTCGGTGCTAGGCCTTTAGCTGGATGTATGAGGAACTAATAAAAGCCCCTGGCCTTTTCGTTAACGCAGCTGCCCGACCCGGAGATCTCGGCTACGTCTCAATTTCCGGGATTAGGTTAGCTGGCTTATACGTGTCAAACCAGACTAGGCAGAAACCGGGGAAGGTTAGGAAAGACGCCGTACTGGATGGCTGTCGATTAATTTCGATCATAGTGGGTTCTTTAACGCACGCTGACGTCGGACAGCACAGGCGCGTTTTCTCCGTCATAATGCGGCCGCTATACCACTGGGTTCGAACTCACCACCTCGTGCTCAGGAGCTGCCCTTACAAAAATGGTCCATAGCCAGTCTGTAGATTTCTTGTAGACTCTATTGCCTTCCTATAGATATTTATTTTGTCTATTCGTAGTCTATGGACAAAAGTCTACTAAAAGTGTATGTCCATAAATCTATCGATAGTCTATAGACTGTCTCTGGGATTTGTATTGCCTATAGACTGTTCTATAGGACTTGTCTATAAAGAGTCTACAGACTTCACAGACAGAAGTCTATGGACATTCTATAGACTGTCTAAAGAAATTTTTGTAAGGGTGAACGCTAATAACTAAATCCCCTAAGGAACGCATAGCGGCGGCTTACACTGCGGGGAATTAAAGTGCGACTGGTCGTATAGCAGATCCGTGAGACACACGCCGTCTTCGGCGCTTTCCTCGAGGTTGTGTGCACTCACGTTCAGCGGCTGTCGAAACCCCCTCTCCGCTTGGTCGTCGTCGACGTCGCCCACGGGCCGAGACACCCCCGCTGTCCGCGATGCCCAGCGTCCTCCGCTCCGTGGGTAGATAAGGCGTCGTCCGTTTTTGCCGCTGACGGAGAGGATGACTGTGTGCCGTGCCCGCCGCCGGCGCTATTTGCGGCGGATGCGGTGCTGCCGCATCGCACACTTGTGTGTGTGGATCCGACACCTCGGGTGAAAAGATGGTGCGGAGGCGTCGAGCGAAACCTCCCACGCCTCTGGTGTTCGAGTTTGTGGTGGGCAGTGGCCACTTGAGGGAGTGTAGGAAGAAAGAAAGAAAGAAAGAAAGAAAGAAAGAAAGAAAGAAAGAAAGAAAGAAAGAAAGAAAGAAAGAAAGAAAGAAAGAAAGAAAGAAAGAAAGAAAGAAAGAAAGAGAAATGCTATCGGCATATAGACTTCAGGCAAGGTTCGGGCAGTATGTGCAACATTAAAAATGATTCCAGCAGTCTATCCACTTTCGAGCAGGAGGATTTCGTGTTGCGCCATCTACAGGTAAAATCGTTCGTCATTGCCGTTGATAATAATAATAATAATAATAATAATAATAATAATAATAATAATAATAATAATAATAATAATAATAATTGGTTTTTGGTGGAAAGGAAATGGCGCAGTATCTGTCTCATATATCGTTGGACACCTGAACGCGCTGTAAGGGAGGGAGTGGGAAAGGAAGAAGAAGGTGCCGTAGTGGAGTTCTCTGCTATAAATTTCGACCACCTGGGGATCTTTAACGTGCACTGACATCGCACAGCACACGGGCGCCTTAGCGTTTTTCCTCCATAAAAACGCAGCCGCCGCGGTCGGGTTCGAACCCGGGAACTCCGGATCAGTAGTCGAGCGCCCTAACCACTGAGCCACCGCGGCGGGCATTGCCGTTGATGCACGTTATTGCCGTTGATGCACGTTATCAAAGCAACACTGTTCTCAGTAGTGACTATGAAGATGCACTTAAGCTTTCGAGCGAACAGGTGTGTCAAAATGATTTTTTATCTATTATTTATTAATTTAGTCATACTATACTACAGTACGGGTCCGTACAGGAAGGGGATAATAAGAGTGGGTTAACTCATTTTCTGTTTCCGCTAACGCGTATCTCCACGCCGTTTGAAATCGCTCCCGGATGGCACCGGGAAAATCGAGAACCGGAATCGCGCGAAGACCGTACCTATACACGGGCCGCAATGGTGTCCGGAGCAGTGAAGTCACCTGACGGCGGACGTAAAAGAGGCGGGGTCCTTCTCTCTAGCTGCAGGCGCGTGACTGCGGGCTTACTTGCAACACGGTTACACAACATTATCCCTGTTGTATACGCCGTGTAGCTGGCGCTTACGCGCGCAGGAGCTCGGCGATAAGGTTCTCCGTCGTTCTACAGCGCTTCTGGAGGCGGGAATAGGTGACAGGGTGAACACTTCGTGCATGCAGAACCTCTGTGATGCAGCGCGTTCCTGCGTTATGTTCCATACCGTTCATATAACGACTAAACAGCGAACGCGTCAGCTGCATGCACTGCTGTCTTGCTTACCGCGGTGGCAACGATTATGGTAACACCTCCTTATAGTCAGCCGTTCATCTTCGGGCGAAATACAGGATGTATTAATCCGGTAGTACGGATCATTTCGGATCACTCGATCATATCCAGTTCCACGATGGTCACTACTACTATGAAGTTTAACAGGCATCATTTCTGCTACGTTCTTAAATCAGGCCGCTTAGAAGCACAAGGATATTCCCTTTAAGCACATTTCAATGCTTGTTAAAGCAGCGAGGAGTAAGTTTTGTGTCTCCGTTTGTGAGCACACTTCGCAGTAGCATCAGCTATTTTTTCGCAGGCCATCTTAGCAGTATCCATGACGGAGTTAAAACCTCGCCTCCACGCCTTACCCCGTACCCGCGGGTGTATTGCTTGCAACGGCCCAGAGGAGTGCACATGTATAGGTTGGTTTGGTTTATGGGGGTTTAACGTCCCAAAGCGACTCAGGCTATGAGAGACACCGTAGTGAAGGGCTCCGGAAATTTCGACCACCTGGGGTTCTTTAACGTGCACTGACATCGCACAGTACGCGGGCCTCTAGAATTTCGCCTCCATCGAAATTCGACCGCCGCAGCCGGGATCGAACCCGCGTCTTTCGGGCCGGCAGCCGAGCGCCATAACCACTCAGCCACCGCGGCGGCTTGCACATGTATAGGTGTGTCACTGGGCAACTTCCTACGTTCAACAGAACCCAACCAAGGAACGCAAGCGAAGCCTTACCGAGCCATATTTCTTCCAACTTTTTGGAGCTTCAACGAATTGTCGGTCTCGACACTCTGCTGGGAATCGCGCAGCGCAAAGATGAAGAGGACGGACGGTGGACAGACACCGTGGCTGGATTCATCAACTCATTTCACTGAAAAGATATGGTAGGTCGTATAGGAGAGATAACGGCGGTACAAAGGTAGCCATATCAGCTCTTGCTTATCTTCACTTTCTTCCAAACGCCAAGGTACTCTGTTTCTAGTTAGCATGTATGCACTGCGCTTCTTTTCACGGCGCGAGAGAAAGGCCGCTGCCCGTGCCCGTGCCCGTGCCTAGAGACCATAATATGCAACTCTACTGTGTCCTATCTACCGACGTCGAATTTCGCGCGCATCCTTCAAACTGAGGCAAGCCAAGGCGCGCCTTGACGTGTCCTATCGGAAAAGCCAGGTTGCCTCATCATTACTCGCTGGCCATTAAGCACGTTATCACACGCACGTCCATTTCTCTCTTTATTTTTTCACGACGTTCTCGTCATCCGCATTTCCTAGTAGAGCCTTCCGAAGTCAATAATCTCCAAACAGGAACGGCCCGCAGTCGAAACACGCGCTCGAAGACAATGGAAAGTGTCAAAGGAGCGAGCAAATGTATGTTGAGGGCCTTCGGCCAAGAGCGTGCCCGGAACGAGAAAGAAGGGGCGGATAACAACGAGGAGACGACGTCGATGAGGACTCGCGATAAACCCGGGAGGAGGAGGGAAGGAGAGAGAGAGGGAGAGAGAGAGAGAGAGAGACGAGGCTGTGTTGGCGGCATTCCTCCGTGACCGGCGGCTCCCGCTGCTCGTTGGCGGCCTCTCCGGAAACGTCCTCGCGGTACGTTTTGCGGTGCGCACCGCAGCCGCAACAGAAGCACAGCCAACGCCCTCTGTGCCTGGGAACAGGACCGAACGGCCATCGCTGAGGCCGCGGAAAATAAGTGGGGAGGAATATGTGACCTTCGCTGGCAAGAAAAGGGAAGGGGAGTAAAGCACGGACATGAGATTTAGCTAACCCTCCAAAAGGCGCCATGATGGTACTCTCAAGAATCCTCAGAGACACTGAATTAGCGACTAACTTCATTGACGATAGTTAAAATCTCTTTGAAGAGGAAATCTTAACGCGACAGCGCTAAAGGCTCCATTACACAGAAAATCCGGCGCCACTGTTGTCGGCGGCGTTGTAAGTGAAAAATCACACGAGCATGACCCTGGCAGGTGGCCCCCAAAGAGCAGCCTAGGAGGTAGGTGGGCCACCTAGGTCACGTGACCTTGCGGCGCCATCACAACCTGCCCACCGGATAGTGAGCAAGACTGCCCACCGTGGCAGGTGGTAGTTAAATTAGTGATTGGCCGCTCGGGAAGAGCAACCCATGAGCCGCACAAGGTCCACCGCTGGTAGCACCTGCCATCGCAGGGCAGTCGCTCATCGCTTAACCGCTGTACCACTGCGTCAGGAGGGGTATGACGACTCCCAGGGGTTTATGAATGTAAATTGGAGAATGGCCTTCTGCATATATAGCAATCAAACAAGTGTCTCCTCCATATTTGTTGTTTTTTTTTTTAACTTCTAAGCGTCATGGCAGAAATTCTGTCTTTAAGTTTCAGTTTTATGGTTAGAGCGCTCACCATAAAACTCCACCAGATAGAAACATGATGTGAAATGCCTGTTGTTGTCAGGTTTGTAAGCTTTCATTGGCTCCGAGAATAGCGGTTGGATACCAAGAGGCGTTACCATAATGGCGGCCACAGCGCTTAGCGCAAGCGTGAAAAGGGTATGGATAGGAATCATACTGTCTCCACTTTCGTTTTAAAGTCAATAGATTACATCTGTGGCAAAACACGTTGTGGGGAAAGCTGGTGCATAGCTGCAAGTATAGACGAAGCGCTAACAGACAACGCACAGGCAACAAAAGTGATTGCCCCGTCGTTTTGGTGTCCGTCTGCCGTCATTTAGCGCTTCATCTTATTCTGAGAGGGCGGCACAGCCAACGCCCTCTGTGCCTGGGAAAACGAACTGAGCGGCCACTGCTATGGAGATGATGAAAACGATAGAAAGCAAGGCTTTCGGTGGGCTGCGCAGCCTATTCTCCGCGCATGCATGTTTAGTGTCGGCGTATGCGAGTCAATTGCTCCCGCGCCGTTCCCCGGCGACTCATTTCCGTTGCGAGTGCATCTTCGTCCCCGCTGGCTTCTTTTCCTTTTGTTTTTCTTTTCTCGGAACTCTTTCTCTTTTTCTCGGAGCTGGAGCGTGGAGTGCAAAGATGCCCGAAACAAACGCGGTGGACTCGACACATAGGGAACGTGGTGCGCTTCCTTTTTTATTGCGAGAGTGCTCTGTATCTTTTGTGTTGCAAGCGTATATTTATCACAAAGGATTTACGGTGTAGAGTAGTAGTACCAGAAATACTAGTAGCAGTAGCTGTAGTACCAGTTGTAGTACTACTATATAATGGTAGCAGCAGTGGTAGTGTAGTAGTCATTTCTGGATAATTCGAGTTGATGAAAATTCGTTCGTATTATACGGGAGTTTGAATTAAGAGGAGCGTTTTACTACACTTGATGTTGACAGAGAGAAAGATTGAGTTCGAAAAAAACCGAAGCCAGGGTGTCCGATATGTAAACACGAGGACATTGAGGCGGACATTCATCACTTACTGTGGGACTGCCCAGCTCTCAAGCCTACAAGGATCCGGCACCTGATGGTAGCAGGTCTTTCACCAAGCAACCCTGCTTCATACATTGCCTGGACGCAGGGACCGTACCATCGTTCTCTACTGGGCTTCATCAAATCAGCTAACCTTTTTCCATTCATTTAATCTCTACTACGTCACTCATCACACCTTCACCCATCATTGATGCCCTGGAGCAATAAATTTCGTTTAAAAAAGAACCGAAGTTTCCAGTTGAGCGAGTTCGAATTGACGAGAGTCTATTTTAGTCGTATCTCTTTCGTAACAGAAAATTCCACTACGTCACAGTTCCGGCATTACGTCCACACCTACCTCACAGGGTTGCAACAAAATGCCCCGGAAGCTTCCGTAAGGTATATCTTAACACATTTTCAACGCAACTACATCATTCCTTGAGAATGTGCAGGTCTCCAGCGTCCGTCACCGAATGTTCACGCCGGCTAAAATCTGTTTTTCATTAAAGAGCTCTCTCTCTCTCTCTCTTTCAGTCTGCGCCGTCGTAGTACTCAGACGGGGTCCCATACGTCGCAGTGTTCCCATGCTCTTCGTTTTTCGGGCCCAGGTGCGATGGGAATAACAATAGCGGAAGCCGATATGGTCTATACATTCCAGAGAAGATGTATACCTCCACCCAATACTCTTTCCACAGGTTTCCATAGACTTTCTATGCAGACATCCGTTCAAAGGCCACACCGAGATACGACTGCAGTCCTGGCTGCAGACCACACGAGGTATAGGACGCCTCAAAGCGCCAACCTTGAGCAGCCCACTTAGTGTCATCTACGCACACACACGTTACGGCCATGACCACGTATGCAACGAAGGTTGCTCGAGACAAGTAACAGGTGCCTCAGGAAGTTTTTTCCGGACCCCGAAATCTAGCGACGGGGGCCCTTTTCGTAAGACTGCCCTTACACCTCCGCTACGCATTGCGAAGCAGGCATAAGAACAAAGAAGGAGATCCTCGCTTGGAGCATGCGGCGTCCTTTAACGTGCAGTCGTTGACGCCTCTCGGGGTGTAAGGCGGTCATGGCTGCCGTCCGGGAAGGACGCTCGGAGCACGTCGAGGCCGCGGTCGCAACACCCGACTCCGTTATTGTTGCTCTCTGTGGGAAGGAGCACATAATTCGAGGCTGGCATGTTTCCTCCGCCGTATTCGTTTCATTTCTATTTCCTTCGTCCGTGCCGCCCCAGCACTGATTACAATTCGGTATACAACTCCTATTTTTCTTTATAGCAGAACTGATATATGTCCTCGAGAAACAAATCAGTCATTGTCGGTTCCTCGTTTGGCTATAGACGATCTGTGCCGCGTGAAAGCGGTGAACGTTGGGTACTGCTCTTGTGCGATCATTTGATTTTGGAACGTTAACTCCCAAAACAGCAAGTGTGGCACGGTGCACAATTTCGCAAATTTCTTACTGCTCACTATGCTATGTGATCCAGTCTGAAAAGGATAAATTATAACATTAGATGCAGTGGCTCAAAAGGTTTGATTCTTACCCCCTTTTCCGGGCATCTAGAAATTGATGCCACCTCGACAGTTCTCTAGATATATTTTTGCTCGCAAATCTGTCGGTGTACCGTTTCTCTTTTGCCTGTTTTCGGTTTGTTCGTTGAACTGCTTCCTGAACAGAGCCTGCGAGTCCGATTCGACTATGGCTATTTTTTATAGATGGATGCTATATGCTGACAACCTTCTTGGAAGCAGGCTAGTCTTTTTCTCGCTACACAATCATGTCGCGGCATAAAATTGTCCAGCACCAAGACGGCATGGTCAGACTCCGAAAGAACTGTGAGCCTCGGTCATTTATGGCTATTTTGCCCGCTTCCCCCCCCCCCCCCACCCGCTATTTTTTTTTCAGAAGAAATGTCTTTTGGCTCGAAGCTACACTCCGTCGTCTTCTTCTAAGTCATAGTAGCACGTGCAAGTTTTCCATAAACAGCGACGCCAAGACTGAACAAAACGCTGTCTCCCCTCCGAAAAAAAAATTACGAAGCACGCAGCGAATATACTGCAGAACGGAGCTACGTGTCAAACCAAACAGGCGATGCAAGAACAGCACAAAGTGTTTTCAGAGAGTTGCTCTCCACTGAGTCAGCCCGACCGACCGACCGCCGCGGTTAGGGGCTCCTCAGCCGGAGCAAGAAGCATCGAGATGCCTATCTCGACGCCGCGTGCGTCGTCCCCCCTGGAAGGAAGCAGCTCCTGGCCCACTGTCTGCCGCGCATCTTCGCTGCGGAGAAGGCTGCCGCACGTTCGAGCACACTGCGGTAGTTGCTGCATCTCCCGCACGCCGGCCCGCGCGAGGTAGTTACCGGAGGAGGCGGCGTGCGTGCGTGTGTGCTTCGGCTGCCGTCCTCGGCTTTTCTTCCACGCCGCTGACTCCGCCGCCTCCATCTCGCGTGCGTCCATTGTTAGACGCGCTCGGCCAAGCACGACGGACCCAGGGAGCTCTGCGCTCCCGGAGCTGCGGGATGCGGAGAGACGCCGTCCTGGCGGAGGCTGCTCCTTCTGTAGCCATATACCGGAGCCAGCAGGTGTATGCTTACATGCATGATGAGGGTGCACCGAGGGTTTCTTCTTTTTTGTTCTTTCGCATTTTTTATCTTTATTTCTGCTCATATTTGCGCGTTCTTCCGTCTTTCATTACGCGCTTCGCGCAACACCGGAAATGTTGCCGGTGAGCAGCGTTATGTGTTTTTCCGTATAGAGCTTTGGAGAAGTTTTCCCTTCAGAGAGGCGTTTGGGCTTTGTTTTGCGGGTATTGCGCACCTCCCCTGCCCCTTGTCGGTGCCGGATACGTGACGAAACTGCTGACAACATCAGAGAAGTGCGGCGTTTGCAACATCTAAAGGTACAAAAGCGGAAAGAAATGCTAGCGTGTCCTACGAGGTCATCGGGAAGACGGTGTCTATGGTAGTAGTGTCCTGGTTCGGGTATGCTGACGGTGGGCTGCGGAGCTTTTGAGAAAGAACAGGCGATTCGGACACCTAAGGTCGGCATGGAAGCGTGCCCTGTGGCCTATTATGCCGTGTAAACTTCAAGCCATACCTCGATGGCAAACACTGCGGATCGCATTGGAAGAACTCGCCGTCTAGGGCGTATGGCTGGTACACATGCATGTAGTGGTTCCAAATTTGTTGTTGCCTTCAGGTACCACGCTGAAAACATATCTCACATAGGGTCGAGCGTTCAGTGCGCGCCTCGTCTCTTCTCTATCCTTCGCCTTTTTGACTAGTTTATTTATTCAAGAGCTTGCTTTCTCGACGCGGCAGCACTGTAGAATCGTCCTTCCGCGAAGCACCCAGCGTTAAGAACGCTCTCTTTCTCTCCTTCCTTCTTCCGCATTTAATCTTGACATCTCCGCGCTGTGTAGCCCGTACTATCCATCTGGCACATCATTCCTGCCCTTCTTTGCGGCCCTCGTTCCAGGTCCTAGATCTATGCGACTGTTAAGAGTCACTCGCTCACCCCCCGAAAGGCCTCACGTCCCCCCCGCCTGTCCTCGCAGAGGCAGCGGCCCCACCCCCCGCCTTTATATGTCTTGATTACAATTAACTGATCCTTCCAATTACGCAACATCCACTCCTCCGCGGGGCGACCCCTTGACTGGCTCCTTCTCCACTCTTCTCCAGGGGGAACGCCCCAGAGTGGCTTCAGCGGCGCCGACACTATATGGGCTGCCACAGACAGACACACTGGCGTGCCGCCCCAATTCATGGTATCCCGGCGCTGTCTCCGCTATGCGGGATGAGAGCGGGAGGAGGGGGGGAGGGAGAATGGCAAGAGGTCCTCACACACTCGCCCTGGCCTAGCGAGACGCGCCGAGACGAACCGCATAAAGAACAGGCCCCGCCGTCTCTTGGCGGCTTGGCCGTCTGTCCCTGCTTTGTCTTCCGCTTAACTGGCACTCGGCTGGTGTTCCCCGCGCAAACTTTGCTCTTTCCGACATGACCCTTGGCGATGAGAGTCTGGCTTCATCTAATGCTTTCGTACTCTCTTCCTCAAGCGGAAAGAAGACCGAGTTAGTTCCACGAGTGCTTACGGCTTTAACGTGGAATCTCTCCTCTCGCCTCGGGCAGGGTTTCTGCCCTCGCTTCCTTCGTAACGAAGACTTTCGCCGTGGATGTTACGCGGCTAAGCCGTGCACGCGCCAAAGAGGCAACAACGACGTAGTGGAAAGACCAGTCCGTGTCTTCAGGGCATCGCTGTTTCGTCGACCCTTCCTCTCGTTGGGACGTGCAACTCACTCCTTTCTGTCTCTCCCTCTTATCTCTGAGTGTCTCGTCGTAACAAAGTGAGGAAGAGACACCGACGGCGACTAAGTCGCACGCAAGAAGAAAGCACAGAGACGTGCAAAAAAAAAAAACTTTAAGAGGAAAAACCGCGTCAGCGGCGTGAACTCGGGCCCCGTTATTTTTGGCGCCGACGCCCCACCCCTTCTTCGCTGCGTGGCGGGGGCGAATAACCGGCGGCCCGTGACTCTTCTCTCGTCTTGAAATTCGGCCAAGGGGACAGAACCCCGAGCGTCTTGAGCGTGCGTGTACGTGTATGTGCGGCGGCGCGCCTACCGGAACCGCCGTGCCGCGGCCAAGAGGAGTGCGCAGTCGTGAGACCGTATACAGCGGGCCCAGGCGGCGGAGGTGGCCTGCAGCTCGCGCTCGAGGAAGCCGGTGTTCGTTCATGCGACGCTCCATAACGCTTTGGGACGAGTGAGGACACCGCCTTTGTTTCAAGACGTCTCCAGCCGTTCGCTTGAGACGCGTGGGCACTCTTCCTTCAGCCTTCGAGAGCTCGTCCGTGTCTTCAGATTCCCCTATTGTGGGACCAGTTTTCAAGCAATGTGAAGACATGGAACACCTGATTCGTATCCGGAATGATTTCGCGGAGGAACTTGCGTGAACAGACACTGCGCCCCACGGCCGTACAACCTCACGCGCTGTTCTACAGTTTGTTGTTGTCTACAGCGAAACAAGACACGCGTGTGTAGGTCCTCTCGTCAGGACAGGCCTTGTGTCCTTGGAGTCTGCTGTCGCGCAAGTTTGGTCCACGCTGCTACGTTTCCCTGCGGGTTCTTTGCATCGCACGTTGATATGCTAGCTAACTTGGAGGCCCGAGGATTCCTTGGAACAAACGGGCATGTACTCAAACTGTTAGGAAGCCGGCCGAGAGAAGGACTCAGCCTTGCCTTGAGCCGTTAATCAGTGAAGAGCCGACCTAAGGCTTCCGCATTATCTCAGGCGAAATGAAGCAACGCGCTCGGAACGGCGTTGTGTCGACAGAAACTAAGCTGGGCACGTGATGCGTTGGTGTCCGCTCGTTCGCCGCCCTTCGTGTATTGTGTGCAAGGAGCAAGCGCGTTGTGGATTGCTCGACATGTTCCTGGAACTTATGATGCTGTCCCTTGAGCGGGGCATCAAATCGGTGGCCGTGCTCGCCACGTTGGGATACCTCGCTCAGAAAGGTAACATTTAAATCGCCGTTATGCTTGCGACTGGCATGCAATACATACGTTTGAGCAACGTGGAAATTCGGGCTTGTTGGTTCATATTTCGTGGCAATAGTGCAAACAGGACAAGGGACCAAGACGAGTAGACACACACACAGTGCTGTGTGTGTTTACTCGTCTCGGTCCCTTGTCCTGTTTGCGCTATTGCCACGAAATATATACGTGTTCACGCCCACATGGCGTGACATAAAGCGTGGTGACAAAATCTGTTTCCGAAAAAAAAATCCAGTGTGCACTTGTTCGCATGTAAGTTGCAGTGCAGGAAACGCAGAGAACAGGGTTGATCTGAGTAGCTCGCTGGTGGTTCATTATCACCATTCTGGACGAACCATCACGTGTATGACGGACAGAAACGCTACAAGTAGCGTTTCTTTCCGTGCTTGCGATGTTCGACGTACTACTTTTCATATGACATTATGAGAAGTATTAGGCAGTGCACTGGAAGCGAATTTGCGCGTTTAAACAAAGCGTCAAAACGGGAACTACCACTTGCACACGCATGTCGTATTTCTTGTTTTTATGCTGTTTCTTTCTTTATTTTATGGGGGGAGGGGGTACAGAGCACTAAGACTCTTCAGGTACAACAGAAATGACGCAACCACCACAAGTCCTTTTATGCGTTTCCTTCTGTTCGTGGGTTACCAAGTATGCCTGTATTATTCCGGGGCATTGTGAACAAGGGAGCCGTAGCGCTCCCGAAACGTCATTATTTGTGTTTGACCTTGGTCAGTGACCAGTTAATCTCATCAAGCCATGATTCCTGACCAGACGGTATGCCGTCGAACCCTCGACTACATATGCATCTTGACATGCGTTATTATGCTTCGAACGCGAGGTGTGATAAAGATTATCCTTGCTTTCCGCCTTACAGCTGCAGACAAAAGTAGGTCCGGAAGGTTTTAGGCCACCCAGATCTCGAGATGGGAGGCGGCACGTGCCATAGTGTAGCATACACCTGCGCGGGTGAGCGCGGTGAAGCGCTGAGTTTCTTGGAGGTAGCTCTTTTTACGCCGTGTCACTGCTGTCATCGTGTTCTGTCCGTTAACAAGCTTCGCGAATCTCATTTACAAGTGCCCTTCCCCCCCCCCCCCCCCCCCCCCCCCCATGCATACGTTTGTACCAATAGGGAGTGCGCATGGTGAGACCCCTTAGTAGTTTTTAGTTTGATTAAGACACCATTAAGAGTGGCGATCATCCCCTTTGTTAGGAATAATCGAAAGCGAAGCAAACAAAGATAGAGAAACACCATTGCTTTGGCACACATCGATAATACATTTTCTTTCTAGTTGCTGATTTGTCCTTTAATTTTGCTTGCCAAAGTTACCGGGAGCAGTTCGATACACCTTGTGCGCAGGCCAGTGAATACATCTGCATCTTTGAGAGTAAACATCCCCGCGACGAGCCAATTCTTCCAGCGTGCGAGGCAGACAAAAGGCCCCCATCTTCTGCCGTCCGGATGCAATGGCGGAAGAAGCCGAGGCGAGGGCCATTGGGTTTGTTCACCCTACACGCGTGTACACGAGTGCCGTGAATAATGGATGTTGGCGTAGTGCTCACGCGTCGAAGGATGTTGGTTCGGTTCGCGGTTCGGCGCGCGCCCATCGCTTTTTTCCGCTTCCTCCAGAGCGGCACGCGGATGGAGGACCAGGCCGGGCGCGCAGATGGCGTCCCCATCCAGCGAGGGTGGCGGACGCCCGTTTACACGCTGCCTTGTTTTCCGCAAAGTATACTGTATGATGCTACGGGCTCGCGTGTGTATAGTACACTTGGTGAGTACGGCTAAACGGCAGGCCTTGCTGCTCTGATGATACACAGCAAAGTGTACGTCAAAGAACCAGAAGAACCGAATCAATGCGCGCCGTTTTCTTATCTTTTTTGTCTTATCAGCGTGAGACATTTCTGCCCAGCCTGAAGAGATGGGATTTGTCGCTGGACAGCGTCGCTCACGAGGTGTTTCTTGATGAAATCTAAGGTTTGACGAAATCTCGTCTGGTCGGGTAGTAGATTCATATGTCAAAGGAAAGGAATTACGCCGACCAAAAACGTCGTTGTTAAAATAATGTTGTTTTTTTGCGCATCTTTCCCACTTCGGAATGTTTTCATTGTTTTTTTTTTCTTGAGCTATCTACCTTTTTGGTCGGCGCTATTCCTTTTTTTTTACATATTAGGTGTTTCTTGAAGGTCCACGAATTAAGAGGCGTGTGGTAGCGAGGGTGGTTTTGAAATTATTGGAGGACACTGGCTTTCTGGGCCAGCGGTGGGGTTTTTTATTCTGCCTTGATCATATGACGCAGGCGGGGCAATTCCCGACAATTTCGTAACAAGGCTAACTTCGACTGCCCTTAACGCCAACACCACAACCATTAATGACCCTGCACCGATAGTATGTAAGAATTCTTTTGACTTAAATGCACTACTTTCGCACCCTTCCTTTCTTGTATTACATACATTCCTTGCGTGTATTCGTGCAAGGAAAAATTCCCGCTTCGTTTGGTTACTAAACACAACTTGGGGCTTCGACTGCAACGTCTAGTTTGCTATAAGTAAGCCTTGACTGGCACCGTTATGTGATTTTAGCGTAGCGAAGTTTACCGTGAGCCCGTTGAAACAGCTTCATAGGACTACAGAATAAACGCAGTCTTGATCAGGCGCTGAAAACAGCGCGGGGCCCTTTTACCCCTCAAGTTCAGCCAGCTTGTCAGCCAGTCGGCCGGGCATAGCGCAACGATCGCGTATACTACAGAGAACCGCCTCCTTCCCATCACGCCTCCTTGGCCGTCGCCATAGCGGGCTCCGCAATTTGCCCGGTTACAGGACTGGAACGAGCGAAACGGCCGACCTGGCAGGCCGCCTGCACGCGTGAGCTGCGCGTCGTCTGCTTCGCAACCTCGCGTGGGAGTTCATCTGCTGCAGACCGTTGCTGCTCGTCTGCTATACACCTCCCCGTATTCTGTTAACTTTTTCGCGCATCTCTCCCACTTCGGAATGTTTTCTTTTTCTTTTTTCCCTGCTGTCTATTTATTCCTCGTAACACTGCCCCTGTCTTTGCGCATCCCTCCGCATATCTACTCGTTTACTTCGTTGTCCTGTCTTTCTTTTTCTGACAGCTGTATTAAGGCAGTCGTTCTGTCGTTCCCCTGATTCCGAGAGCAGTGTTCTTTTCGTTCTGGGACGCTGCGTCTCCTTTTTCCTTTCTTTCTTCTTTTATTATTTCTGCACCTCCGCTCTTTTCCGAGCCTTGTCTCGCTCGGAGGCGCTCTTTGAGGCGTGACAAGCTGCCTCCTCGGTTCGTCTTTGTCTTTGACTCGGTCTTTTGTTTCGGACTTCGACTTCGTTTCCTGTCTCGTTACGAACCATCCTCGCGAGCCTTTCGTGGAGAAGAGATGTTCAGCAGCGGAGCAGACTCATTCGCTTCACTCCCAGGACAGGAAATGCACTTTCCTTCTCCCGCCTCTCCCTCTCTCTCTCCTTCTGGGTGCTTTGCGTTTCCTCTGCATTTATCTTTTTCCTTCAGGCAACTAAGAATATGAAAATTGGGCTTTTTCGCACTCATTTCGGCCTTTCCTCGTTGTTACGGCTTTGCGTAGGAGTGTTAGCGTGCTTGCGTGCGTCCTTGCATCACGCCTCGCGGTCTACCTTGCTACGTAACCCTGCTTCTTAGATGCGCTTCTTTCTTTTCCTTATACTTTTCTGTTCTTTTATTTATAGGCCTCAACTCGCAAGTGATGCGCGTCTGCCTTGTGGACCGTGCGTACTTACACGCACGCATGTCCGAGAACACCGAGATGAGCTTGGCGTTAAGCCATGCGGATCTCATGAGTTCGTTGCCGTGCTCAGTTCGCCGCCTTTAGACCTTGAGCACGCCACTGTCCATATCTGTGCATCGCCCTGCCAAATGACACGGAGTGCCTCAGCTTTTGACCGTACTTAGAGAGGCCAGCTTACTAGAAATGGCTGCGCTGTGAAGTTTCTGTGTTATAGCACGATCGAACGAGAGGTGAACAGATTAACGAAAGTGGGCGCGGGCTATCTGCTGATTTAATTCGAGGAAGCTGAAACATCGTAGCATAGAAGCTTCTGTCCCTAAAAATGGGCACAGAGGCCTCACTCTGTATATTTTTGATTATTTCCAGTTGCCACTGAGTGCCACTGACGTCGCAATGATGGAGATGACGTGAGATATATGGAGTGGTTCGATAGTCACTGTTTATATTACCGTATTTCTAGTACACACTCACGTTCTCCTCTTTTCGGTTAAATCAATTACAATCTGCGTCCCTCGTGTGCTCTTGTGTCAATTACGCATAACTGTGCAGAGCAGCCTCTCCTGGTATGCCTCACCAACTGCCCCACAACAGCGTACTGTTGCTCAGGCCAGGACGGACGGACGTTAAACGCGATGATACATGCCACCAGCGCTAACAGACAGACAGAAGGCCAGCTCGACACCACGAACGCTGGTCGGTCTCCAGTGTGCTGGCCTGTTAACGTTGGCACTATCTCTCACTATGTTCAAAGCAATCAACTAACCAAGCAGTATGCGCTATCTACACCTGAACGGACGCTACATATAAGCACTCAGCCGCAAAAGTATACGGGACATGGGGGCTGCTCAAATATTGGGTTTCTTCGTTGCCTGGGCTCACGCACAACCCGCCTGTAGACACACGCGCAGCAGAGAGCGAAGGAAAGAGCTACGCCCAAAAGGGCCGGGCGCCAGGTCACTTTTTAGCTTTCACCGCACGCGTCCCGGCGCACCACTGCCAGCCCATCTCTGTATATGCGGCCTTTTCGTTTTCTCTATCTTCTTCGTTCGTTTCGCTTTTCTCCCCACAAGGAGACCGCGCATTACGGCTTTCGTTCTACTGGATGCCTCGAGGCTTGAGAGAGCGGTCGGCTTTAATACATCGTGGGCCGAGGCGAGCCGCGAGCCAGATTCGCGTAGCATACTGCGCCGCCCACGTATGCACTTGGCAGGGTGAGCCTCTTGGCTTCTTCTGCAAGGCAGGCGAAGCCGGGGCAAAGCCGGAAGATGCACGTCCGCCGTCGGCGACTTCACTGGCGCGGCGACTCATTACAACGACGCCCACGGTTGGAGACCTCGTGCGGAGCGATGCCTTGGAAGAAGAAGAACGTATACGAGTGGCGTCCATCCACTTCCGTGGAGGCTCGTGCGGTGCCGTCAGCGTGTGCGTGTATGCGCTGTACGGCTGGCCAGACGTCGGCCTTCCTGGCCAGCCCCGGTCGTACTCGGGCGAAAGCGTTGCGAAAGCTGGCTGGCTGCAGGTGTGTGGGCGGCGGAAGCGACCGCGGCGTTGGTTTAACGCGTCGACGGCCGCGTGTAGTGATTAGAGAGTTAGTCACGTTGGGTTTTGCGGGGAGAAGCTAAGGCCACATGAGCAGGACAGAAGGTTAAATAAGTTATGCTGGCTTGAACCGGCGTAGTTATCGCAGGTTCTGCCCTTCTATCACACCCTTGCGAACATTTCTTTAGACTGTCCATAGGCTTCTGTCTATAAAGTCTAAAGACTCTGTGTAGACAAACTCTAGATAACAGTCTATAGGCCATACAAATCCTATACACAGTCTATAGACAATATATGCATTTATGGCAACACACTTTTAGTAAACTTATATGTATAGACAATCTATAGATTATGAATACACAAAAAGAAATACTATAGGAATGCAATAGAGTCTATAAGAAGTCTATAAACGGTCTATAGACTATTTCTGTAATTGCAGACACGGCAAAAGACGCGTTCATTTTCTTATCGGTTACAAAATGATCAAATATCTAAATGTGGTACAGACTGATTAAAAAGTCGGAGGGGTTAGGAACTTCGAAACTACTGAGGTGCTTATAAGTGCATCCTGCCAAAGAAGTATGTTAGACAGTGTAGGGATCACGAAGCTAAACAGGAGACGGCTCTTGCCGACGTCTGCAGGTCTGGACAGCTCCGTCGCGGGTTCCGTTGAGTGGCGGGCTGCGGGTTGCGCAACTGATAGTTGCACGAAGAGACATATATTTGCCGCCTCTAGTCCTCATGCCATTTTAGCTCTAGAGGCTACGTTCATGGGACCACTTGCCATGCCGTGCATGTGTCGTGTCATCGCGGGCCAAGAGAGAATACGAGTTCAGTTAAACAGAAGAATGACTCCTGCCTGCAGCATTACAGGGTCGTAGTCACAAACATTGCTTTAACAGCAGGAAAACGACCCAATGCCTCCTAGGTCAGAGCCAAGTATACTAATAACTAGATCACGCTGGAGGTAGCCAGAAGGGCAGTTCTTCTGTCCTGCGACGTAGTTTCATATGTACCGGTCGCACAAGTATTTCGGGAGCTTTTGAAAGCAGTGTGCGACTTACACAGTCAAGTGCAGACTTAATACAACTGCATATAAGACTTTACGGAAGGTGTCGCGACTAATCCAGCGTAACGACAAGGTGTTGAACACCTGCACGAGATGGACCGGAGGGTGTGATTAAATTTATTTATCAGGAAAAGATATAGGCACGGTAGATGTCTAACCCTGAGAGGACACCTAAACCAACCAGCTACACGAATCGCGATTAACACCGTTCAGTTCAGTCGACCGGTTTGCCTTCTTCCGTAGAAGCATTCCTGGAAGCCCTTAAGTGCTAAGTATACCGCGTCTGCAGAGCCCAAGTGGCCGAAAACTGCATCATCAGTCCACAGGGCATTCTTCCTCCTGACTGGCTCCCGCAGCAGGCGCCTGCCTGGTGCGCCGTGATTTTGACGGCGCCCGAGAGCGGCTGTGTAAAGATAACGCCCCGGAGACAAAGGAACACTGCCTCCGCGCATATACAACACGGGCCCCGCGTGTGTGCCCCTCGCGGAACAATCGGCTTCCGAGTGGATAGCAGGTCCTCTCCATGGACGTCTTTCGGACCACGCGCCGCTGCGCCCACTCATGTGCATTGGCCGACTGGCACGCTCCGTCCGATTAGCGGGATTTGTATTCGGGCCGGCGCTTCTTCGCCGGGGTGCCCGCTTCGTGTACGCAAAGACCGGGGAGGGGGACGAGGAAGCTATGCGGCCGGGGGACGCTTTGTGAGTCAGGGCGCGTCTTGCGGCGTTGTTTCGCTTAGCGTTTTTTCACCTGTGCGAAGCCGCGGCGCCCACCTCATCTTGTGTGTTCTTTGTCTGTCGTTATTTTTTGCTTGGTCGCCACGCGGAAGTGATAGCGGCCGCATGCGGAGGGGACGTGTGTGTCGTGGGTGGAAATGGATGGGTCCAGGTGTGATACAACAAAGGGGGACGGGCTGACCCTAGCTGGTCCTGAGCGCAGTCGCGCGCATACGTAAAACGTACCCTGTGCCGCTCCTTCGGAATTGCTTGACGATGCTGCTGGCACTGCTTATGGACTGCGCGTCGGGTCTTCTGGAACACTTTGCCCGTTGCATGTACGGTGATTTCATGCGTCAGTTTCACTGGAGTCTCGCTTAATTTAGTCTTGCGATGGAAATCGAGGAAACGTGGCTGTGTTAACTCGTTACAACGAAGTAGAGGGTCTAATAATAATTGGTTTTGGGGGAAAAGGAAATGGCGCAGTATCTGTCTCATATCGTTGGACACCTGAACCGCACCGTAAATGAAGGGATGAAAGGTGGAGTGAAAGAAGAAAGGAAGAGAGAGGTGTCGTAGTGGAGGGCTCCGGAATAATTTCGACCACCTGGGTATCTTTAACGTGCACTGACATCGCACAGCGCACGGGCGCCTTAGCGTTTTTGCTCCATAAAAACGCAGCCGCCGCGGTCGGGTTCGAACTCGGGAACTCCGGATCAGTAGTCGAGCGCCCTAACCACTGAGCCACCGCGGCGGGGCAAAGGAAAGCAGTCTATGCCTCTCACGTGAGCGGCTTACGTTTTCGAAACGACTGTGCTTCCGCAAAATAACTGTCATGATTGAATATGTGTTTCACCTCCTTGCCCTTCCGTACAACATGGACCCCGTTTGTTTCATGCTGTCCACAACTTATTCAAGAGTTCAGAATTGGAATCACCAGCCTTGTGCCCGCGGAGTCTAGGACCCGATGAATTTTATGCAGCAGCGGTTTTGGGTGGGTTAAACGGTGGCAGAAAAGGCACTAGTTTTCTTGGGCATCCTACACTGCAGGACAGTCTGCGGACAGTCTGCGGGACACTGCCCAGGCTATGCACGTAGCATACTGGAGTCGATTTCTACCTAAAAACGACGATGCTTACAGAAGCCACCATCATGAATGATGGATGGGTAGAACGTATGTGTAATAAAACTGTTTCGTGCGCCACGGTCGTATTCTCTAAATGTGCATCGTACTCCTCCACAGGAGGTGTCTGGAGAGTGCCACCGTCGAACTGCTCGTGCTTTACAGCTTTTTTTCAGACGCCGAGGTCATACCTGTAGTGATATATGAGGATTTTTTTTTTTGTAATGGGACAATTCCACCTCCACAGAGCCAGAGGAAAAAGTGGATTTTTTTTTATCCGCAGCAATGCATTGGAAGCTGTTACGTGCTGCGGTTTAAAATTCTAGTTATGTGACCCTTTTAATCTTGATACTTTTTCAAAGGAAAAAAAATAGTTCGAATAAACCGGAAGTTCGGATTAAGCGAGTTCACATACAACCGAGTTTGTATTAACCAGAGTTCCTTATATCCGCACGTGCTGGCGTCCGTGTAGTTCAACATAGTTGTCGCGTAGAGCGTGCCACTCGCACCAGTGGTCGCTTCTCGCCTCTTCAGGATGCAACCTTGTATACAGTGCTAAATACCGCTCCTGGCGTTGAGGTGGGCGGGAACCTAAAGAACAAAAGAGGATAAAGAAAACAAGGAAAAGGGGGTGGGGGCGGAACGGGGGGTCGGGAACCAGAAGCGGCGTGAACTCGGTGGCCGCGCTTCCGTCGAGCGTTAGCGCGGTCACGATACCGTGACGCAGCCTTCCTACTCCGCGCACCCCGTTGTGCGATGGCCCCAGAATGGAACGGCGTCGTGGATTGAACCGCGGGAGCGAGCGGGTGGAGAAGCTACGTGGAAGCACTGCAGGGCGTGTGTGAGGCGTTGAATAGCGGGGGATGGGAGCAGGGGTGGAGGGGGCGTATATAGGTTTCTTTTATGCTGCAAGAGGCCCGGCAGGAGAGAGGAGCAGGGAGGAATGGTACAGCAGCTCGGCCAAAAACGGTAGTTCTCCCGCTAAGCTACTAAATGACCCGAGGCAGATGTCCGCGGACCTTGGTCAACTCTATCCTGGTGGGGGAGCGGGCGGGTGGGATCGGTCCCAGTGCTTCCGTGCCGCCCAATGCGCGTGCTGCGCCGGGTCACGCTGTTTCGAAGCCAGCTTCGAAACAGTTTTTTTCTCAGGAAATAAAGGAATGATAATTAAGCTGCCAAGAAGCGGCCGGCATTAACCGGAAATAGAAGTCACTGGGAAAGGTTATTTGCCGTGCAAGGGGCTCAACTCTGCTAATGATAGTGATGATGGTGTTGGCAGCGATTACATGACAGAAAAATTAAAAAATATTGCTGCAGAAATAGTGAACTTTCACTGTTACGTCACACTACGTGTGTGGTGAACCCGGTTCAATATTGTTTTCGGTGTCTAGACCACCACCTAGATCTAGACTACAGAAGTAGCAGAACGCGGGCTTGGCGGGACCGTGTTCCGATGAGGGTGGAATGCTTAAACGCCTGTGTCCAAAGGTTGTTTTTGGAGCGCGTTATATGAGTTTGCGGGGTCGACGTTATTTTATAACCTTGCATCCACTCCTCTCTGTAATGCTTCGGCCCTGAGAGTAAATAAGTAAATAAATAAAAAATATAATATTGAAGCGCCGTCATGACATTCGCGGAATTTCAGGCCGACAAACGAAATATTCATTTTTAATACATCGATACCGGTTTTCTTCACAGCTATAACATAGATCTCAAGCGATGCACGGCTTAGACTCCTTAAAACGAAACTGATCGGAGAATCTGTGCTCAGGAGTAATTACTCCTTTGACTGATCGGAGAGCTTCGAACGTCTCGCTTTCCATTTGCGTCGTTCCTTAGCGTGTACTGAACACTGAAATCGAGTCTCAAGTTCTATGTTTACCGGTCTCTGCTCAGGAGCTACACGACAATACTCTTGTCAATTTGATGCGCTGATGTTTTGCCTCAGAACCCTGTATACCTTGCTCTCAACATTCTGCGCGTGCGCCAAAGTCTGCATGCAAGCCTTAGAAAAGCGCACCCGTAGGGAAAGGTGTCAATGAACGAAGTAACAATAGATGTAGTACATATACGGTTTTCGCGTACAGGAGGGGGCGCTGCTGAGCTCAGAGCCATCACGCCCACGGTGTGTGCGCGCCACCCTATATGGTACGTACAGTAGGCCTGCTAGTGCACACCGTATGATCCGTTCCGACCCGGTCAACACGCGATGCCTTGGGCCGGTAGACAGAGCTGCAAACGGTAACATCGCTCCGCAGCACGCGAGGTTGCGATTCCTCTGCGCATTGCGCTGAAAGAAATTCTAAGCAAAAACAAAAAACAGAAGCTGCGCAAAGAAACTGAAAAATAGAGGCGGTGCTGGCCCTGCGTATTGAGGACTCGCGGTGTACGGAAGCCTGCGGCCGCTTGTGTATCGTGAGTGGAAACGGCCACGTATAAATACGCACACGCAAACGTAAACACGCATATACGCACGCGGCTTCTATGTGTGGAGGCCTCGCGGGATGAGTGGTGAGTGTGTACATATACGTGTTTGAAGAAAGTATACGTCCTCGGTGGCGGAGTGTACAATGAGGGGTGGACGGAAAGGGGAGGATGTGTGGAGTTCCGGAATTTCGCCTTTTGTGCGGCGGTGTGAAGGAGGTTCGTGAATGAAGCCCGTCCTCTTCCTTCTTCCGGTGATGGGCACAGGTCTGCAGAGGAGCCTGTTGCGTAGCGTGTGTTTATGTCTGACGCATGCACACCCTCTGCCTTTTCTGGGCTCGTTTCTTCGCTCGTTATTTATTTTTATTTCGATAGTTATTTCAGGCACGCTATGCGTCTAGCTGGCATTACTGCTGGCGGAGCTTCGCCGAAGGAGATTACATCCTCTGGTCTGTGGGCTGGCTTTTCATGTTCGCGCATGGAAGACCGCGCATGTCAGAAACTAACCACGCCTAATGCAGTGTTGGTATATATATATATATATATATATATATATATATATATATATATATATATATATATATATATATATATATATATATATATATATATATATATATATATATATATATATGCACACTGCAGTAACCGTTGTGCGTCAACCTCATCACCTTCATTTGTCTATATTCATCGCCATCTGCCATCTGCACCTTCGTCGAAAACGCTCGCTCGAGCTCGGATAGGGAGACCCTGTCCGGAACTTTCCTTCCTTCCTGTTGCAGTGAATGTGTTTGGAAGCATATATATGAGTCCCACATGATCATTTGAAATGTAAAAATAAATGCGCGCAATACCGATAGGTTTAACTTCCTGGTGGAGCTGAAATATATCGACAAAAAACATATTAATAAGTATTGTACTGTCTACTGCGAAGTATTCCTCTGTGTGTGGTGGGAGTTTGTACGTGGGGCGCGGGAGGAGCTAACCGTTTGGTGCCAGCTGGATGCACTGGCACTCGCTTTTCTACAAATTTCGCGTTCCAATGAAAGCCTTTAATCCTTACGGGGGCCGTATGCTCAACACATTTTTTTGACGCAGAGCACTGCACTCTCTGTAAAGGCAAAACCAGTTTGAGATAGAAATAAATTGGAACAAAATTACTTTGATGCAATGACACCCTGAACAAACGAGTATAAATAGGAGTCCCAGCAGTTTTGCGCATGAACTTCTCGCTGTGCATTGGTATGCTATGCTGTCTGGGCGCCATTGTACTACCTGGATGCGCGCGAATTTCTGTGCGAACCTTTGTGTGAATAACACAACACCAACAGCCTGACAATGTTGTGTCGCGCCTGTAAAAAGCGCTGTACGCAGTATACCTGGCACGCCAGGTTCTTGTTTCCCTCTGTTTCTCCTTGTTTTTCTTTGAGTTCTAGTTTTGTGATCCTTTATACTTTTTTGGCCAACCTTCACCTCGTTCTCACGAGACCACCGTTAGGGTACACGGCCGGCCTGTATAGAACAGGAGCGACCCCGACTGGGGCTATAAATGTGTGTGACCAGGCACCGAGACGTCGCGAAGCGAGAAAGGGAAAGAATTCCTCGCGAAGTCGTTATCGCCTCGCCTCGCCTCATTTATACGTCTTTAGGTTTTTTTTTTTATTTTTCCTCCTTTCCGACAAGAGTTTCGTCCATCGTCATGCTCTCGCGTTTCGCGCCGATTGTGTCTCGGTCATGTTCGTGACTTTTTCGCTGGTCCGCTAAGTTTATTGCGTTGCTTTATTTTATTCTCTATTTTTGGCTTCCTTTTATTTTTTTTCCGCATGTGCGTGTGATTCTTTTACTGAGTACAGTGCTGTCACCTTGCAGTAGAAGTGCAGTAGCGAATCTTTCTTTTCATCTTCATGTATTCGTTTTTTCTCTCGTGATTCTTTTGTGTCGTGCCGTCGCGAGATCTGGGCTTGTTCTGTGTCGGGAGCATTGTTTCGGTTAGGACAGAGCGATAAAGTTTTTTTTTTTTCTCGAATCTGGGAGCAGCCATCGCCCGCGTGTGCTTGTGGCACGAGCGAGAAACTGGGTCGAAGTCCGCGGACCACACGAACCGAATCGCGTTTCTGTTTCCTTCTTGTTTAATTTTATTTTTATTTTATTTTTTACAAAGTACAGCCCTGTCCCGGAGGTCTCGCAACCGGGACTTTTTACGTATATGTGCCACGACTATACGGCGAACAAAACGGTCGCTGGGACCTTGATCTTCGATGTCCGGCCCGAAGAATAAGGCGTGGCCCTTGAATGGGTGCGCCAGTTGTAAGCGTGCCGCTTTTATAGTACGTCGCGCGCCGATTGCGTCTGGTCTTATCGTTCTGATCTTACGCACAATAAAGGCCTTGTTTTTGTCCCCTCGTGGGTAGCACGGTCCGCTCTCGTTGGCACATTTTCGAAGCGCACGATGACACAGCAGCATACTCGTTATTGTACCTCGGCACGCATTCAAGAATCGTTGACAAATTGAGCTTGTTAATTCGTACAGCATTGCTACTTATCTGAAGATAAAATTATAGAAGGGGGGAAGGGAGTCATAGGACACGCACTGCGCACACACTATCTTCTTGTTATTTGTTTTTGTTTGCTATCTGGCCTCTTTTTTGTTTTGTGTTATAATACGTACTGTATACGCCTAAATGCCTCAATTACTCAAACATTTTTTTTTTGCCCCCGCTGTAACAACGCAAGTGTGGCTTTCGGCTTCTGCATGGAGTCTTCGGTTCAATATGTGCCAGCGGCGGGTGAGGCCGATGGAGGTAATATGCAGAGACGCCCGCGCACTGAAATGTTTGCAGAGATTTCAAGAAAACACGTTCAGATGGTCGAAGCCAGCCCAGAGCTCTGAGCTACGTTATTCCTTGCAGCTTAGGTCTGTAGCCTTGGGACACTTAAAATACTATCTCTTTACCCCACCTGTTTTTTTTTTTCGCGCGAACAAACATCTCGATGCATGCATTCGCTAAACTCTATCGACAGCTGCATACTCTCCAAGGCTCAAGATTTACAGTTCTCCCTTACAAAAACTGTTTTAGAGAGTCTACAGACTGTCCATAGACTTCTGTCATAAAGTCTATATATAGACAAAACCTAGAGAACAGTCTAGAGGAAATACAAATCCTATAGACAGTCTATAGACAATCTGTAGAGTTATGGCTATACACTAGTACTTCTAGTAGACTTTTGTTTGCAGAAAGCGTATAGACTATGAATAGACAAAAATAAATATCTACAGGAAGGCAATAGAGTCTATAAGAAGTCTATAAACTGTCTTTAGGCCATTTTTGTAAGGGAGCTGGATCCATAAGTGAACAACAACCGCCCGTCGGCGTACTTGACTGACGATGGCTGCTTGCAGATCGACTCGTTCTTCACGTGGACAGTCGAGCGTGCGGAAAATATCGGCTCCCGTTTGGAATACATTGGGGTCGTCCGGGGAGCCGCTTCCACGAACGTTTATCACGGCCCCACCGAAGACCAGCGGTCTGGGCAACTCTAATGACCACCTGCCCCCGTGTACAACGCCACTGAACGCGGTCATCAGAGAACGCCGCTCACGTTCCATCCAAGAAACGAGGCCGGCCCTCGCGTACTGGGGTGTCGATCGCGAGACCTTGAAAACCCATGGGCCAGAGGCGGGTGCAGCAGCAGAGCAGGCCACGTCTTTTCGTGGATATAAATAAGCCACAACGACGTATTTTAAAGCCGGCCAACGCATATACATACAAAGCACGGCGGAAACTCAGTATTGGTAGAGTACAGACCTTGGCGGGATACCGCGGTCACAAGTCTCTCACGTTTGAGGGGAGGGAGGTACGTGTACTGAGGAACATTGGAGGGTGTGCGAATTAACGGTGGACTCAGTGGCTGTTTTTGTACGCTGTCTGAGGGGCAAGGGAGACCAGCGCCCTCCGTGCGAGGGGTGGTCAGCGGCCGCGAAACACCTGCTCTGGCCGCCGACTGCGCATGCGCGCTGTGTATACACCGTGTGGGAGCCGGCTCGATCGGGCGTCCCCACGTCGTGCATACTGATACATCATCCAAGGCATGCCTCTGTTCATGCCGGCATGTGTGTGTGTGACACAAACTACTGTACGCCACTGATATATCATCCCGAAACAACAGCATGAGAAGATTAGTACTGACGGCAGGACAGAACCTTGCGGCAGTGTGCTTTCTTGCGCTTCGACTGTGTAAGAATAGTTGCTTTCCAACAAGCCCTGCTGCAACCCCTGTTGAGGGCGAAAGAGCCGAAATTCTAAACAAGGTGCCCTAACTCTTAACACTGAATAGAGTAGGTTCAGAGCGAGTGAGAACAGTACGCTTCCTGCCCATTTAAAACTGATTTAAGCGATGCTATTAATTTAAAATTGCGCGTGTTCAGGCAAAATGATACAAGATGCAGAATGGCAACAGTGCATTGTCACGTGTGCACTTGTCACGTCCTTTGTCCCCTGCGCTGCTGAAAACACCATGTCACACCAACTTGCCCAAGCTTCTACAGTATCAGCATTGAGAAAGTTGCGTAACTTCAACTGTGCAAGAAGTTGGTGGTGTGAGGTGTGACCCATGTTTTGACTTTTGTTGGTCCCAGAAGACCACTGTGGCTTTAGCTCTGGCTGCCTCCCAGCTGGGATTGGTGCAGTTATGCGCTGGCATGCTGGCCGCGTGTACGCTCGCTTTTGGAAGACGCTGGAAACGTTTTTCAACGCATTAAACTGACGCTCCAACGTATATATAGAATGCTTGCGACATATGCATTAAGTAACAGTTTTCTTCAAACAAGGAATCACGGCAAACAAATTCTGTCAAACTTTTCGCTGCCCCCTGAGGTTAGCAACTGACAGTGAGCCCCCCTGTAACTCTGTCTCGCTCCAACTCACCTTGGCCGCATGTTCATTATGGCCCACCCTTACACAACACTTAGTAAACAGTACACATACTTTCTATAGAACCCCACTGTTTTAAAACTCTCAATGAAGAGTAGCAACGCTTTCCGCAACCTTCTATATAATGTCCATGAACTGTAAAGGAATTTTTGTGGGAATATTCCTAACTGGATATCATTCTCACTGGCAGGCGATTCAGCTCAGGAGCTTCGGCTACGAATACGCGGCGCTGATGTCTTTTATCTTCCAGACAGTCCTCCCATACTCATTGCTATCAGAAGGGGGAAAAAAGAGTTGCCTTAATAGCGGAATCTTTCCAGAAATGTGGGATCATCAGCTATGTAGAACTTGTGCCGGTAAAAAGAACACGGTGTAATGGACTTATCCAGGATCGCTACACATGGAAGGACGGTAGACTAAAATGTCTTGCAGTAGCAAAGTAGGTGGTCGAGTTGGTGAGCTTTGAAAAGAAAAACAGAAATTGGTGTGAACAAAGCAGGCGAAGACAGACAGGGGCGCACTGCGCAGCGCTCAACTCACAACTAAGAATTATTTGAAGTTCGTTGAAAAAATAGACTTTAAACATCCTCACCAGAACTTCGCGACAGCAAGGCGGAAAGCAACACATTTCTTTGTTTAATTTGTGGAAGACTTCAACCGTTACGTACAAGACAAAGACGCCACTGGAAGCAGGCATTAAGAAGCGTCAAGCATTGATAGAAGTGCGAATTAGTGACGCGTGTTAACAAAACAGGAAAATTCCCGCTCGCTCAAAGCAAGTCATGGATGGCTCATGCAAACTCACCTATGAAATGCTTCAATAATCTGATGAGTTCAAGTCACGATTCTTAGATAAAGTGGACGTATTTTGAAATTAGGAACGTTTCATTGCAGAGAGCGATGTGCTTCAGTTATTCAAAACATGTTTCCGAAATATTTTTTTTTACGTGTACCAAGATTCCTTACACTTTGTTTATACGCGTTCTTTAGTTTATTGGCTACCAATTAACTACCATGACATTCTTTTTATAACTAGTGAACGTCTGCTGAAAGCGTATTTTTCCATATGTTAGTTCTCTCGGAATCCTGGTACATCCTCTGACTGTGGGGCTTGTCCTGTATAGCAAAGTGTATGCTTCTCTTTGTTGATGTCTAATCAATAAATGGATATGATTTGATTTGATCTGATCTGATCTGATCAACCATGTTGCCTGCAATGGCAAAATAGGGCTGAGCTCTTGTGGCCACTTCCGCGGTGAATTCGGGGCTGTTCTGTATAGTGTGTAATTCCTCCCACGTGCG
Organism: Amblyomma americanum; assembly: GCF_052857255.1. NCBI lineage: Eukaryota > Metazoa > Arthropoda > Arachnida > Ixodida > Ixodidae > Amblyomma > Amblyomma americanum. The sequence continues at coordinate 7,896,599 of NC_135506.1, read as the reverse complement.
GTTTCTTAGAGGTTATTCTATTATCAACCAAAAATGTATCGCTTCTCCACCGACAAGAAATCGAACTAATTCACTGCATTGGTTCATCAAAGTATTGCAAACCAAGCAGCTCAACAACAAGTATTGTTCAAACTTATTTCCAACGCAACAGGCTCTCACACGACCAACATTCGTGGACAAAAAATTCCGAAAATTGGAAAACTTTCAGATGCTGGTGTAGAAATATTGAAGTTAATGGTCCATTCTTGCGATATGTCGCAAAATATTTCTCTTATAATGTTTCCGTCGCTCGCATCGAGCAGTTAAGACTGCCAATTAAAACCAATGCGGAACGCTTTTTACAATAGCAAAAAAATGCAAGCCTGCCGACGTGAGATCTGTGGATATATTTATTGTTATAGCGAAAAGTTACAATGTACAAAAAAATTATGCTCATAAGCTTTTTTCGGCTCAAGATAGCTTTTGTCCGCAATTGTTTGGTATGTCTTCGTTCTTCGTCTACCCCTGCCACCCGTTACAAAAATGTTCTATACACAGTCTGTAGACTCTTTATACACTCTATTGCCTTCCGTAGATATTTCTTTTTGTCTATTCATAATCTATAGACTTCCTATAGACAAAGGTCTACTAAAAGTGTAAAGCCATAAATCTATAGATTGTCTATAGACTGTCTATAGGATTTGTATATTGACTATATACTGCTCTATAAGGTTTGTTTACAGAGAGTCTATGGACAGTCTATAGACTGTATAAACCAATTTTTCTGAGGAACCAGCGCTTCCATCCGTTTCGTTCGCCTATCCTTATTGCCCGTTGCGTTCTCTGCAATGGTTCACCTAACAGCATTGATCTAATGCCGCAGCCCGCTCGCAGCATCCACCAATCAGGCCCAGATTGCAGGGAGAACGCTTTTCCTGTCGCTCGGTCGCGGGGACACCCGAGTTGTGCTGTCCCTCCTCCGCTGGGTGCGCTCAGATATACAGCGAAAGCGAATGGGCCAACACACGCGGAGTGCATCCAGGCAGGCATGCGGCCACTACCATGGCTGCGGCAGCGTAACGAACTTTCCTGGCCGGAGATAGGCTGCGCTCATTAATCCTTGATCGTGGGCGGCGCGCGTGCGTGCAGCCCGGCTCTATCCGGACGACGACGAAGGAGACGTAGTAATGTCCGCTCGCGCCTTAATTGCGGGGCCCCAGATTCCTCCAGGCGGCAGAGACACGGGGCCGAGGAGGGAATTAGGGGAGGCCCGAGGAGACGTTTCGTAAGCGAGGGGGAGATGTAGACTATTCCCCGATCCTTTCATTTCTATGGTTGTGTTTTTTGTAGCTTTTTTCGTGTTCTTCAGTGTGCGTTTGAGTGCAGGTGCAAGCCACTGATGAAACATTTACTGCGACGAAAAGAAAGATAATGCCTGGCGCCTGTTGCGAAAGCTGTTTGCACAGGCAGGGACAGTTAAAAAAGAGAACACACAGGTATTGCGACCATTTGAACTGTGATCACTTCATAAGTATGAATGATGATGACGATCAATTTTTATGGCTCAAGGGCAGCTTTGGCCATAGAGCGCAATGGCACTACGTAGTTTTCGTTGCAAAAGGTAGTTTTCATTGCACAAGGTGGGGGCAAAGAGACATTTCCTAAGCACTTCACCCTAAGGAAGCCGAGCACCAGGCAGGGGAGAGCTTGTACCCATTGTATCACCGGTGGGTACCCGGCGGCACAGGGGATCGAACCCCGCACCTCCCGCATGCGAGGAGGATGCTTAAACCACTAGGCCACCGCTGCGGTCATAGTTATGAGTGAGATGCATGTTGTTTCTTGTTTTATAAATGGCTATCCTTTGTAGAAACAATCCCCACAGACAGGGTTCAGCGAAATAACAACAGAATTCGTTCCTGTATGCAAGACCTGTGTTCCCTTTCCTATCGCACTACCATGTACGTCAGTTTGGTTTTGTATTCGGCGATTGCAGGGTGGACGATCATGAACTGGTTGTGAAGCATTGTGATAAAGTTCTCGAGCCACTCGTTTTTTTTGTTTGTTTTTTTATGTGATACGTGTAGCATGTGCAAGCACACCTCGAACTTAGAAAAAAAAAAAACTTTCGTGCTCAGGTCTCCTAGCCTTCGGACCTGCAGAGATGTCTTAACTGTCCAACTTGAGAGCTCGGCAGCAAGCTATTTGGCCTAGAATATTTTAGCCAAGGCTGTACGGGAAGAAAATTCTGGTTGATTCATTTGTTGTGCTGCAGTCGTGATGGTTATAAGGGCGGATCTGAAGGAGAGACAGCTCTCCCCAGAGCTAAATTTTGCAAAACAAAACCAGAAAACCGTCAGCCTCCATTAGTCAGGAGGTAATCACATGATGCCGCAACGGCTTTTTCATTTAGATCGAGTTTTGTATCTAAACTGGCATATCACTGTCTACTGCTTTCACATCGATGTCGGCGAAGGGCTGAACAAATATTTTTCATTGCAAGAACAACAACCCAAACAAAGGTATAGTGCTCTAAAAACTTCATCGCTGTCGCACGGTAACACCGACAGAACTGCAGTCCACCGCGGGAACGATTTCTGACTTTAGCAGAACACGAAATATAGTAGAGCTACTTCGCATTGAGTTATAGCTAGGGCACCGCTCGAGAGGCGTTCAACTGCGACAGCAACTCGCGCTCAAGGTCAACCTCATCATTAAAACTGAATTTCCGCCGTTAAGCCCACATTTCTTCGCCCGTCCCTTTGGCCGAATCGTTGCTTCCCATGTAGCTAAGCTCTGTGCGCCGCGTACGCGTTCTCCGAAGAGCTTCGCTTTCCAAGACACCCTTGCCGGAGCGCGTTCTATGGCTCGCTTATAATTCATAAATTCAGAATGGCTCGCCCACCGATAGGCGACGATAAACCCGCCGGTCAGCCATCCACGCAGCGGCAGTATATACTCCTCCCAGGAGAGCCCCTGTGTATACGGCTTTTTAATGCAGCACGCGCGAACACCCAGCCCCGAGTGCGTGTAGGAAGGAAGGAGAAAGATCCCGTCGGACCTGTCCCCTTCCTTCCTCCGTTCGGCGCGGGGCAGCGCGGCGCCCGTCCGGCCAGCTCCTGGTCATCGCTGGGGCCGGCCGTACCGTGTTTTCCCGTTCGTAAGCAGCAGCATCTCGTCGCTTATTAGACTGCGCCGAACCGTACGACGGCATCAGCTAGGCTAACAACGGTCGAATGAATGCATGGCTTAGTTGGTGGGATATCTAAGATTGAAGGCCTTGCAAAAGAGCTCGAAGCACCGAGGACATTGGATGTACACTCTGTCAAAAGTTTAGAGGCCAGCGGTTATGCCTTTGGATCACGCTGTGTTCCTCGTTATGCATTCTGAAATCTCTTTGAGGTTAGAGGAACTCTGTTTCTCCCCGTTCCGAAAGTTAGCACCTGCAAGGGTGTTACAGGATCCCCAGGACACGGCTTAGTAGCCAACCCCTTGGGCTTTAGACTTCTGAGAAAGGTTGTACGCGCAACGAGACACACTTCGGAGCACCAGCAGCTTTAACTACTTTTATCTTTATTTACATGGACATATAATGTGGTCGCAGCTGGCATAGGACAGGGTTAGGTGGAGGGATATAAGGGAGGCATTTCTCAACCAGTGGATATAGTTAGGCTGGCGATGATGATGATCACGATGACGATAAAGTAAGGTTGGTGTATGGCAGTGGCATTGGCTACTGTTTTTCTGAGAGGAGGAAAAACCGTAAAAACTGACAGAATAAGGCGCAACACAAAGTGTCAGTAATGTTGACGGAGGCTGACAGCATACTGGCACTGAACAGGTGCGGAGGTAAACGATGGCGAAATAATACTTGTCTACAGATGGGATCATTGTGTTCCTCTATCGCTAAACATTTTTCATCGCCAAGTGTAAAGTGAGGTTAATAATAAGCCTTCCAAGGCTAGCTTAGCTATCTTAGGCTAGCTTAGCTTTCGTGTCTAGACCACTGAAAGAGGTAACGTGTAATAACATGACCAGGTGATCACTGTCGCATAACGGGTACTTTGTTAAGATGCTGTACAGAACGGAGATTTACCTCACTTTGAGAGGTGAAACGAAAGTAGATGTTACTTGGCTTCTATAGCACTTAAAACAGCAATCATCGCTATGTACAAGCTAGTTTAAAGAGCGCAGGTGGTCCAAGTCTTCCCGGAGCCACTCCACAGTATTCGTGCATAAGAGCCTATATACTGTTTGATATATAGAAATCCAACCAGCGCTCTACCCCGCTACAGGGTACACAGTGCTTCACATTCGTTATGGAAATCGAAACCATGACCGCGAATCCTGCAGTCTTCCCCGTTTTCTTCAAACTGACACAGCTAAGAGAGTTCCAGCTATGATTTGTTGCTGTTGTTATTGTTAGAGGACGGTGGGTATATACGAACCTGTAAGCGAAGATGGGTGCAAGTGAGCGGTGCTGCAACCGCGAAAACACGGCATCGGCGCTCACTTCTTCCTCGGCGGGCCTCTCTCCTCCTGCGCCGGCACCCAAAGCTGCTCCACCGGTCGGTCAGTTTGCAGCACGAGCATCGGCAGTCGCGGCGGCGGCGGGCTCTCCTCTCGGCATGGGCGCGTGCGGGCCGGCGACGATGACCAGGCCGAGGGAAGCGCAGGTAGCAGTGAGAGCGAAGGGTGCGCAATCATTCGCCCTCTCCTCACCTTGCTTAGCCGGCGCCTTTCTCGCCTCCTCTCCCCGGAGCCCTAACTGAATTACAGGCTCGCTGTCTGGCCTGCGCGCTCTCTCATACGAGGGCCCGTCGCCGCATTAGGTGATGCCGTGTTGCCGCCGCTTATCACGGCTGCCTTTGAAAAGCGCCCATGCTTCCGGCTTCGCAGGCTTCGGGCAGCACGAGCCGCCCGAAGTTATCCAAGGGGGAGGAGTGCATGCAGTGTCTTGGAAGTGGGTGGGGGAGGAGGGAAGAGACGGGGAAGGCGCCGCGAGGAAGAAGCCTGGCATGATGCGCTTATGATTTAACTCTGACCGCACCCCTTGCTGCCTGAGCGGGTATACATAGGCAGCCAGTGGGCGAGATCGAAGGGGAACGTTGATTTTTCACGGGGATGAAAACGCTTCCGCATCGCGGCACGGCGTCGTCACGCGGTGGGGTGACAGCTGACAGGGCTTTTTTAGTTTTCCTGGAGTAACGGAATGAATGCCGCGGGCCCCGTGGCTTTGGGACCATGTCTATCGTTCGGGCATCACAGTTTGCCTAGTTACGCTGTTCGAAGCGTCTGTTGTACGACTGATCACTGCAAGCAGTGTTTCCTATTCGCTGAGTATTTCCTCTTCATTTTGGCTCGTGTTTCCTTGTAAAGCTCTTAAGTGTGTATATCTGCTTGTCGCAGTTTTTCTGTAATAACTTCCTCATTGCCTGGCGAGTGTGGATGAGCAGGTGAGTTAGTGGCCGAGTGAGTGATCAAGCGCGCGATCGATCGATCACATTCGCTGGGTAATTTAGTGATCCACGACACTCGTAAGTTAGCGCTAGGCCAAAGAATGTGTGCATGCTACTCTCAATGAAAAGGCGCGTGAGGTGTAAGTAACGATTATTTTTCTATCCATCTCGTTTAAACCTTCCGCCTGATATGGAACGAGTTTCTTGGTAATGTTCCTGCATCGGCCTGGAGGTAAATGTCAAGTTTCTCCGGATATTGATAGCGTCGAAAACAGTGACGAAGCATACGTAAGAAAAGTGAGACGAGTGATTCATAGCCTCATTCAACGCCCACGGAAGGTGACAGGTAAATCGGCACCGCCAGCAAGGCCATCCCGACCGACTGGGGTTGACAGCCTGCATAATGAATGTGCTCACGCTGGAACACGGACTGTGCAGGACAATCTGTCTCTCTCTCCCTCTCCCTGGTGATTCGCGCGGCCTTAATTCGCGTCCACCGTCTTCTCCATTCGCCTGGTGACATTTACTCGCTTCGTGGTTGTCTACTTGAGCAGCTGCGCGGTGACACGGGTCCGCATTTTTCCAAAGGCACTGCGTTACCAGCAGTGCTTCTCAGAGGTAGAATAAAAGCATGCGCCAAGATTGGGTCGCAATGATTAGTAGCGAGGCAAAGGCGCCAATCACCGAAGCGCTTTTGTCTCGTTCTCCACTCTAAGTACTGCCACGACTGTCTGGGGACGCAGGTCGTTTCGCCTTTCTCTACATTTCGGCGCTCCTGTTTGCGTCCTGTCGCGGACGCCAGTTTTTCTATGCGGGCCTGTTCCCCGTCCTGTCGCGGACGCCACTTTTTTTTAGTGTCGTACGTCGCGTAGAGTTGTGTGAAAAGAATTCACGCTTCAGAAATCTCAGTTGCACTAAAACTATATGACTTCGCAATATCGCGTCACTACCTTCCAGCCAAATCAATAAAGCTAGCTCTAAGTGCATGCTTGTGTGGCCCTCAGCGAGGCGAAGGTGAGCAGCTATCGCTGTTTTCTGTGCGCTGGGAACGAAAAGCCAGTTTTTTATTCACTAAACTAGCATGTTCTATTGCTAACCGGCGAGGAAGACGTTACTTATGTTCTTAACTTATATTTGTACCTGTGTGGCCTCTTCTCGCATGATAAGTTTTCTATGCAACCAAAGGTCTGCCATCCCCAAAAGTGTTCAAGAAACGCTAAAATTATGTTTTCACTGAGTTCAACATAGGTGCAAGGTGGCGGAAACAACTGCGCTTTATTTTCACTACAACTCGCGACTCGACGCTTATAAACTATAGGCTGTATGCCCGAGAGATCATTATTTCTATACTTCCATTATGGCCTACGCCGCAAGTCACTAGTAGTAACGTCGCCTTCATACTTGATAAAGGTCTACCTATGCTATCTGCTCGTATTCTAACTACCACCCGTGTCCGAGGGAGCAATCATAACCCCGAACCTCTCTGCTGTAATATCCACTTCGTACCCAGTTCCTTTGGCACGCGGCAATCGACGCGACGCTGCCTTTGGTCCTCCGGTTGAGAGCTTTCCGCAGTGCAAACGCTGCCGGCGACGAATCGCTTCTTGCTCGCTGATTGTGACCCTTCTCCTCGATGCACGGGCATGGCCGCACCAGCAGGGGACAGACCCACCCGAGAAAGATCTCGCCGCCGCCAGAGATGGATGTGGACGGCGGAAGACGCCGGTCCGCGAGGTGAAATTGGATTAGCGCTCCGACTCCTCCGCACACGCCTCTCCTATCTCGCCCTGCGGGATCCTCCCGCTCGCTTATTACTTGTTCAAATACAGCGGATGTATACTATGTGAGTTCTTTTCATTCGATTCTGTTAGCAGTGGCGCTGGAACCAGTGACGGAGGGAGCGAAGGATTAGAATTGGGACAGAATCGCTATATTATATTAGACCAGGTAGTACGTCTTCGATGGTAGCACCAACATATTCCTGTCCTTGAGCAGGAGGGAAGATAGCTAGGAAGAAAGGAAGGAAAGGAGAAAGAAAAAAGAAAGGAAAGAACGAAGGAAGGAATAAAGAAAAACAAGGAGTGAACGAAAGAAAGAAGGAAAGACGAAGAAAGAAGTAAAGAAAGAAAGAAAGAAAGAAAGAAAGAAAGAAAGAAACAAAGAAAGAAAGAAAGAAAGAAGCCGATACCGACCGATAGCCGAACAATCTCCGAGCAAGCCGTCAGTAATGCTGGAGGGCCCGGATGGTTTTTGTGCGCGCTTGAGCGCCCTCGGTTGAACAGAAACGCCGAAAAATACAAGTGCACTGAAGCGAGCCATCGACGGCGTTACGTACACAAGCTCTTGGCACACGTAAGCTTGCACGGGCATAAACGAACGAACGAAGGAATAGCAAGAGGGTCGGCCGCGTGCCAGCGGGTGGCGCCTACGTATAACCCCGCGGGGTTGATTGGCCAGCTATCACTCCGATTGACGGATGGAACTTGCCGACCGAGCCGCTGCGCGTATGTGAGCACGCTCGTGCAATATTTTGCTTGCTTTTTTTAGGGGGGGTGGGGGGGGGGGGGAGTCAAGCAGGCTTTTAATGACGGGGGAAAGAATGAAGGAATACGCGATGTATCGACCTCCATCGGCGCCTGTCAGCGGCTCTGGTTTTTCTGTGCCGACTGCACGGCTCCCTTGTTTCTGGAGATGGATTCGTCCGCGACGAATCGCTGACGCGAGCGACGGCTTCGGTGAGGTCACGAAATACTCCCTATAGCAGACGCGGCGGAAAAGGGTTCGAAGTTCGGAACCTCAGACACTTCGGAGGGCTGGGCGCTACATTTGTATATGCGCTTTGACACTTTCTGCCGTTGCTGCTGCTAACAGAGGTCGTTCGGAGATATTTCGCTGAGCCATTGCGCATTCATTTCATACATTGCAGGGTATACGCATGTGAGACGTTGTTAAGCCTGTTCGATGGCGCGCCCGCCTACCATAACACCCTTCCTGTGTGTTTGGCAAAGTCTACAAGACATAAGAAGAAAGCAAAGGTGCCCAACAAGGACTCTGGAGGTTCGAATATGCCTCCCTGCTGTGTACGCTGAGGTGGTCTTGCGCTCTTTGTGGGCTTTCACGGTTGAATTCGGTGTTAAGGGACAGCGAGGGCAAGTCCATCCAATAACCATTCTCTGTAGAAATTAATTATCTGGCTATTTTCGATGTTGGTCAGATAACAAAAGAAACATTTACTGCCAAGTAAATTGGAGTTAAAAATCTTCGCGCCA